>NW_026110592.1:0-96281 GCF_024679095.1 Eriocheir sinensis | reverse complement strand
TCATCGTAATCATAGAACACCTCCCAAGGACTAATATTTTTCAGTGCCGGTCAGTTTTAAGCCATTTTCTCCTCGGTTTTTGTCCCTCGTCTGCCGTGCTGGAAAAGGTAGAGTTCAAAGTGACTTATTTCAGGGGTGTTTGTCGCCAACGTGTTTTAGATAATAGTCTATTTGGAGAGGATTCAATTGAGTCATTATGTGGGTGTTCATGTACTTACCTTGTCTTTTTTAATGTAATATTGTCATTAAAATCACATAAGGTTAACATATCATGGTAAAGTAGCCCCGTGAGAGCGGCGGATACAAAAACCACACACATCATCATCATCATTAGCACCAAACGTAAACACCCCCGCGAGATGTCATGTTTTCAGGTGCGGGTCAATTTTAAACCATTTTCTTTCTCGTTTTCAGCCTCGTCACCTACCTCACCGTGTATTAAGGGAGGTGAGGGATCCTGTGTCTCATGTTTGGGTGTGTTTGTGTACTTTGCTTGTGTTTGTGAGAGAGATTGAAGGTTTATTTAAGGACGAGAGAGATTTACATAGATTTACAGAGAGAGAGAGAGAGAGAGAGAGAGAGAGAGAGAGAGAGAGAGAGAGAGAGAGAGAGAGAGAGAGAGAGAGACACACACACACACACACACACACACACACACACACACACACACACACACACACACACACACACCTTCAATAGGAACAAATATGCGCGTACGTGTTGTGTGTCTGTGAGGCGGAAGAGGAGGAGGAGAGTCTGGGAAAGGCAAACACCAACAAATATAAATAAATAAATAAAACGTGTTGGCATGAAAACTCGGCCTCGGAAATGTTACCACCATGACCAGGAACACGATACGATATTTTTTGGGTTTCTTTTATTAATATATGTAGGAATTATGCATCTTTTAGACCAAGCTATTCTTTTCTCTGGGTCTGTATTTTTCCACTGTGTCTCTTTCGTTTCATTTTCTGGTTTCATTTATCTTGTTATCTCGTTTGGGTCTCTTACACTACATTATCTGGTTCTTTTTATCTTTCATTGGCTATCTTTATCACATTTTCTGGTTCTTGGTCTCCCATTCTCTCTCTATTTCGCTACATTTTTCTGGTTTTGTTATATGAATTTTATCTCTCTCATTACACTTACTATTTTGCGGTCTTTCATTGGCTATCTTCAACTACATTATCTGTTTCTCTCTCTCTCTCTCTCTCTCTCTCTCTCTCTCTCTCTCTCTCTCTCTCTCTCTCTCTCTCTCTCATTATACATTATCTTGTCTTATCTTCTATTGCCTCCACTTTCCATACATTTTCTGGCCCTGTGTCTTATGTGGGTTCTCTCTCGACATCTCTGGCCGGTTCGGGAGTCAGTGTCTACCTTCTGAATCTGCCCTGAAAGGATCGACTACCTACATGTATTCGAGAGCGTCTTTTCCCGTTGGTAAGTACAGTCTTTTAGTTTGTTGTGGTGGTTGATTTTAGGGAGTAAGTTGTTTTGAATTATGAGAGGAATGTTTAAATATGTGTTCTGTGATTAGATTTCATTGAGACAGGCAAACGCGGAAAATATCGCAAGGAAACACATACCTCCTCCTCCTCCTCTTCCTCCTCCTCCTCCTCCTCCTCCTCCTCCTCCTACTACTACTACTACTACTACTACTACTAGGTACTACTACTACTACTATTACTACTGCTACTACTACTACTACTACTACACACACACACACACACACACACACACACACACACACACACACACACATATCCCCCCCCCCCCCCTACACACACACACCGCTCGTCATTTTTCAAACCCTCTCACATTTATAAATATTTATTACACTCATTTCACTAATACGGACCTCCTTACACTCACGTATTATTATTATCATTATTTTTCACAACTCGCTTTGGGCTCTTGTGTGGACGCTTCGAATAGGAGACTTTGTTTTTGCAGAGTTTCTTTGTAGCGAAAAGGTGGGGAGTTAGGGTTAAATTTCGGCGCCCAAGGACTCATAGCTGACTAAGCTTTCGTAGGTGTTGTGGGCATTTCCAGGGGTAGTGTTATGACCCTTTTGGAGGAACAGAGAGACGGAAGGAAAATAAGGAGCCGTTCCCTTTCTTCCAGTCGTACAAAGAGAAAGACAATGAGTGAGATGGAGAGAGAGTGAGAGGCGAACCGACAGATAGAAGGAAAAGAAAAGAGAAATAAAAAGAGAGTTTAAAAGTGAGTTTATACTTTTAAGAGAGAGAGAGAAATATAATCCTATCGTGCCTCATAAATAAACTCATAAATTAACTTGAAATATGAAGCGGGAAAAAATCGTAACCAGAAAGAAACAACAAAAAAACTTACATCTCGAAACTGAACTGCCAGAATAAAATATAATGACTAAATAAATAAAAAGAGCTGAGAAAAAGAAAAAGAAGAAAGGAGGAGAAAAATATTAGCACTTGCACACGAGGAGACCCCAAAAAAGCAAGGAAAAAATAAAGAAAAAAGAAATTAGAAGACCGCTCAGAAACACTCGCTTTTGCCATGTCTTTCTTCCTTGCTCTTACTAATCTTCTGGGGCGGTAGACTTCGGGGCCGGAAGGAGGAGGAGGAGGAGGAAGACTAAGCCGGTGAGGTAGAAAATCTGTCAAGCTGCTGCTATAGTCAGTGTGGCGTGAGGAGGAGAAGGAGGAAGACTAGGAAACAGGTGGCTGAGGAGAACACAGGTGGTGAATGAATAAATAATAGACAGCAACACGCGTCTAAAAGAGAAGATAATGAAGAAGGGATGAAGGGGAAAGAAAGACACGGTATAACAGAAAGGAAAGGAAAGAGAGAGAGAGAGAGGGAACGAGTGGGAGAAGGAGACAGAAGAAGAGGAAACAAGAGATAGATAAATAACAGATAGAAACAAGATAAGATAAAGAAGTAAAGAATTTGTTTAAGCAAGAGATTGATCGTATTGCAAGAAAGAAAAGAGAGAGAAAGAAAGAGAGGGATTTTGAGGACGAGGAGGAGGAGGAGGAGGAGGAAAAGACAGAAGGAGATAAAACAGTAAATAAACACGAAATAAAAAGAAAAGGAGGAAAGAACAGAAATGGGATAAGGAATAGGTGGACACAAGAGACAATATAAGAGCAAAGCAAGTAAAGAAAAAGGTAAGGGATAGAGAGAGGGAGCGGGAGGGAGATAGAGCGGGAGAACGCGTGGGATTTACATGGCTATGGGCCCGGCGATGTGACCTGGCAGGGAGAGGAATGTAGATGTTCTGACCGTTGTTACTGCCATCAATCTGCCTGTGAGCCCGGGGACTTCTCGCGCCCAGGAGTGGCTCGCGGGGTGCGGGATTGCGTCGCGGGGGAGGAGGGGGGGTAGGGGGGAAACAAGGGAATAAAAACTAATATAAGAAAGAGAAAAAATAAAGAGAGAGAAAAAAAGGCTAAAATAGAGAGAAAAAGGAGCAGGAGCAGTAAGTAGCGGGCTTTTTTTCTTTAGTATTGCTTTCTTTTTCTTTTTTTTACGCCCTTGAACTGTCTCCTTTGCTGTAAAAAAAATACACTCACAAAGAAATATTCCCTTACCAACTGTTTTTGTTTTTGTTTTCATTTTAAAGAGTGAAGTCTGATATTTTCTTAGCAATATTGAAATCCTACAATTACAAGGCTTTTCAGGTGTCTCAAAACGCGCTAGGAAAATTAATAAAAAATAAGAAAATAGAAAAGGAGTATTGAAACAAACTGGCTATCTCAATTCAAATGGCTAAGTCTATTATTATCTATGCCTTATTAAAACCCCACACTATTAAGGCTCTTCAAGTGTCTAAATCCTCTAACACTCATGCGTAGGTGGTAGCGTACTGGGCCCACATTCACCGCGTGATGGACGACGCGGGTTCGAATCCCCACGCTACCACTCGGATTTTTCAGTCACCGCCGAGTGGCTTAAAACTACCCACATGCTGTCCTGAAGACCACCCATCAACCCGGACTCTAGAGGAAGCCGTCCAAGCGAATCAAGAACGAGTTCCGGGGGGCAGCATGAGCCAATGCAAGATGGCGCCACTATAAACACTCGCCTGCGCCAGAACGGGCTGGGCCGACCATCAGGCCCCACCTGGAAGAAGCCTTGGGCCGACCATCAGGCCCCACCGGGAAGATGCCTACCGGCGCAATAGGCAATCAACGTAAAAAAAAAAAAAAAAAAAAAAATACTCACACAAACAAATAATATAACCACCGATTGACTACTTCTCTACAAATGGCTACGTCTCATATATTTTAACCAATCCTAAAACCCCAGAATATCTATGCTCTTCAGATGCCTCAATACCCGACCTCAATAGCGTTATGTTCACTCCAACGCCTTACATAGAGACCCAAACCCAGCATCTCTCTCCGCCTAAACACTCGATGCTTCATACACGCTCTCAAGGGGTGGGTGGGTCGGGGTGGGTTGGGGCACCTGGGTTCAGACTCCACCAGTGCAGTTTATGGGCGTGCATTACCAACAAGCGATAGAGTATTAGGCAAATCCGTCACTGTCACCGCCGCCGGAGAGCCAGACAGAGCCGGCCGGAGTTGAGCGATGGGGGTGATAGCCCAGATTAAAGACTTGAAAGCACGCACGATGGCAAGCTGGGAGTAACTGCGGTGACTGGCCGGGGGACAGGGGCGGGAGGGGAGGGGAGGAAGGAGGCTGGGAAGGGATAGGAGGAGAAGGAGAGTGAAAGGATGAGAGGAAAGAGGCTGGGAAGGGATGGGAGGATGGAGACAGGGAAGGAATGAGAAGAAGACAGGGAAGGGATAGGAAGAGGAGGAAGGGAAGGAATGCGAGAAAGAAGGCAGAGGAGAGATGACTGAAGAGGTGAGCCCGAAAAGGAGGAAGAAGAGGCTGGAAACGCTACTCTGAGAACATCCTTTGGTGATAGAGGAACATGACAGAGGAGAACAAGAACAGTAATGAAACAAGCCCTAGAGTGCAAGTTTAGGCCCACGCATATTGTACTTTCTCACGCCTTTGTTTCTTAATATATAAAGGCCACTGCTACACCTTACGAAAACTACAATATATATACTTTGACCCCTTCTCCGAGAGCCTGGAAATCAAAGCGACAAGAAATGATAGCACAGGGAAAGGGAAAATGTAAGAGGAAATGAAAGCAAGAAACAACAGAGAGAAAGGGAGTGAGAGAAAGAAGGAAAAGAGGAGAGGTAAAAGGAGGCGGGAATTATTTGACACGTGATGAGAGATAAATTGCGGAGAAGGGGAAAGGAAAGGAGAAGTCTGAAGTTGGTCGAGGTGTGCTGTGGGGTTTAAGAGAAAGGAAGGTAAGGGGGCGGCGTTCGGCTTATCTACTCCTCCCCTCTCTCCTCACCTTCCCTTTCTCGTGGTTAAGATGGGTCAGGTGTGGGGCAGTGGGTGTTAAGTTGGGTGTTGCCGAGAGCTTGATGTAGGGTGTATGTGTGGTGTTTACGTTGGGTGTAGTTACGATGAGTGTGGGCAGCGGGTGATGAGTGTTGCCAAGAGTTTGAAATGGACGAGATGTGAACTAGGGATGCTGGGTGTAGTTACAATGGAGTGTGGACTGTTCGTGTTGGTTGTCGTCGCAATTCATCCGTCCTCTCCCCCTCTCCTGTCCTCCTCTGCGTGTTCACAGGCCTTTATAACTAGACCTAAAGGAAGGAAAAGCAAGAATATTGAAAGGAAAACCAGGAAAACCTCATCTGCGTGCTCATAGGCCTTTGTAACCAGTCGAAAAGGAAGGAACAGCAAGAAGATAAAATTAAAAACAAGGTACGCGAAAGGAACGTGAGAGAGAGAGGGGGGGAGGGTGAATTTGAAGAAGGACGAAGAGGAGGGAATTGCTTAAGAGATAGAAACAAGGATAGACATGGAGATAAGGGGAAGATGGAAGCAAGAGATCGTTAAAGGAAGGAAGGAAGCAAAGAAAAAGCAATTGAAGAACAGAATCAACGCTCTCAATGAATATTCAACCACATAGCCACGAAACCCAAGTCTTTAAAGCAGGCAGAAGTAGTCTTATAAGCTATTCTGTGGCTATCTGAACCCACGCCTCCCAGGTCACACATATATATCAAAAGTTTTATCAGGGAAGAAAATAAAGAAGTTCTGCAGTAAGTCGGGAAAGTCTTATGCACGAGGGGGGTACAGAAGCAGCTCTAAGCCCCTCGTTATGAGTGGGTCCAGAGTCTTTGGCCCTCGGTAGAAAAGAGTGCAAGAATTACTTTTATATTCTTTCAGTGAGGACAGGATTTTTGAATTGACCGACCGACCCAAGTTTTAGTCGAGTCACGAGGGCGAGGCATTAATCGTAGTTTCCCCCTTCCATTAAAACTCCTGAGAGATCTGTGAGGGAAAAAAAGAGCATGGGAAATCAAAGAGAAAAGTGAAGGGGATGAAAGCAGAGAGAAAAACGTGATAGAGAGAGAGAGAGAGAGAGAGAGAGAGAGAGAGTACGGAGCGGAAACTCATATAAGGGTTCAAATTTACATAAAAAAAGTATTAAAAACTACGAACGAGTTACGTCAGCGAGAATTCAGTCAATTTCGAGATAATGAAAGGTGACGTTGAATCCTGAAGACTTTGCAAATACTAAATTGGCGTGAGATGGAAGATGAAGGGGAGAAGGTAACTGGACACACACACACACACACACACATACGCACACACACGCACACACACGCACACACACACACACGATAATATGCATGAAAAAGGAGAGAAAAAACACACAATCGAAGGAGAATCTGAATTGAGCAAGGTAATGACTTTAGGGTGAGAGCTTTTGAGGCTGGGAGGAAGGAAGGAAGGAAGGAAGGAAGGGAGAAAAGAAGGAAGAAAGGAAAGAAGGAAGGAAGAAAGGAAGGAATGGAGACGAGAGATGACAGTGTGGAGAGGAAAATAATGAAGAGGAGATGGAAGAGGATAAAAAAGGAGACTGCAAGGGCGAAAGAAAGGAAGGAATTAGACGAGAGGAGAAGAGAATTAGGATAGAAAAGGAAACGAAGAGGAGATGGAAAGAAGGAGGACGAAAGCTTGGAAGGAAGGAAGGATGGAATGTAGACGCAAGAGAATGAGGATTGGAAGAGAATGTAGAGGATAGAAAGAGATGGATAGAGAGTCAGTCAATCAGTAAGTCAGTCAGTTGCAGAGTTAAAGAAAGATTTTGTCAGATTACTTAAAAAAGAAGTGAGAGGAAGAATTGTAGGGAACTTTTAAGACAACTTCCTGGGAACTTTTTTTTCTATAGATTCAGACTTTGATGTCAAAATTATGATATATGTGATTTTTTTCTTCCTTCTTCTTCTTCTTCTTCTTCTTGGCTGTTCATATCTCACTCTTTTTTTTTTTTCTTTCTCCTCCTTTTCATGTTGTTATTTGTTTTCTCTTTCGTCTAACTCCTTTTGTTTTTTTTCCTCTCCTTTCCTCTCCTTCTCTATTTCCTCTTCATTCCCCTCTTGTCCTCTCTTTCGTCTCCTACTCCGTTTCTGTTCTTTCTCTGATCTTCCTCTTCCTCCTCCTTATCTTTCTCTTCACTTCCTTCTCCTCTGTTTCCTTCATTTCCTACACATCTCTCCACGCCCCCATCTCCTTCTCTTCCTCCTTCTCTTCCTCCTCTCTTCACACCCCAATCTCCTTATATACTTTTTTCCTCGCCATCTGCTACTTTCAACTTTGCAGTCTCGGTAAGCGACATTCCGTTCTCTTGCCACTTCGGTGAAACTCACTAAATATTTGAATTACCAGGAGAGAGTTCGGGGCCGCGTGGATTGGCCAAAGTTTAGGTGTTGAAAGCAGAGGTTCGCGGATAACGAGGAGGGCGGGAAAGGAGGAGGAGAATGGATTTGAGGGAGAGGAGTGTAGTGAGAAGCGAGGAGAGAGGAAAGTGAAAGGAGGGAACTAGGGACAGTGAAAGGGAGTTAAAAGATGAAAAAGTTCCCCCAACACACACACACACACACACACACACACACACACACACACGAGCAACAAAAGGAAGCATACAAAAGTGGGTCCAGCCTTGATCTCACCCCGCAGCGCACTAAATACACCCCAAAACAAGGTTGACTGGACACATAATTAGGGAGTCCATCATGGCCAGTCACGTACGACACTCGCATGACAACGCCTGACAAAACAGCGGAGTGGCCTCAACGTGACCCTAATGAACCCGCCGCCTGGAAAATTTATGCGTTGCCTGCACTTAGTAGCGACCTCATTATTTGGGTTAGCGGAGACAGATACGAGTGGAGTGATGCGGTGGAACACAGGGAGAGAGAGGGAGACACGTTCGACTGGTTATGGATGAACGTAGACAAAAGTAGAGGTAAAAATGAGTTAGAGAAAGACTTGTAACTACGTAGAGATCTCATTATTTAGGTTAGCAAACACAGATAAAAGTTAACAGATAGGGCGAACACAATGAGAGAGAGGGATAGACGCTCGACTAGTTATAGATGAACGTAGACAAAAATAGAGGTAAAAATGAGTTAGAGAAAGACATAACTACGTAGAGATCTCATTATTTAGGTTAGCAGAGACATAAGAGTGGACAGATAGGGCGAACAAATGAGAAAGACCAGGTATTGAGCAGATCAGGTATAGATTAAACCAGGCGAAAAGAGTTAGAAATGACTTATACCGATGGAAAACCTCTTTAGATACGTTAACAAAGACAGATACGAGTGGACAGGCTTAGCGAAACACAATGAGAGGGGAGAGAGGTATAAAGGACATCGATAAAAACAAAGGTAGAACAAAGTTAGAGAATGACAAAGAGAGTGACTAATTATGTAGCGACCTCATTACTTACGTTAACAGAGACGGACACGAGTGAACAAGTACAGCTGGACATAATGAGAGACAGATTCAAACAGGTATTTAAACCAGACAAAACTAAAGACAAGAAGAGTTAGACAAAAAGACTCCAATAAAAGGGTTCAAAAGACTGGCCGGCGGCTGCAATGTATATTCCCTCCAGTAAAGATAAGAGATTATATATCGTTTAAAGGTGGGGGGGGGGGGGTGCAGGGTTCGTGTTCCCACAGGTCTCCCAAGATCGTTTAGGGAAGGGGATAGGCATAACTTGAAAAGAGGCATAACTCGAAAAGTAGACATTTGCGACGGAAATGAGGTACAAAATCGTGCAATTCACTTCATCTATCACCAAGAAAACATGAACCAAGTGAGAAAATCGTTGGTTGGGTGAAACCGTAACTTGACCACCCATGCAGGTATAACATCGAGTCTGAACCAACCACTTGTAAATCAACCCTGACAAAGTTAATGGTAAAAAAAAGTTAGAGAAGGACTTTGAACTACATAAACACACACGCACATAAGTAATCACTCACACAGGTATAACATTGAGTCAGATCCAACCACGTGTAACTTAATCCAGACAGGAGCTAGAGAGGGGCTTCTGACTACACACACACACACACACACACACGCACACACGCAGGTAAGGCAAATAACAGAAGTATAAAAACATTGCTCGTCAAATAGAGAAGCGCGATAATGACACGAGGATTCAAATGTTTCGAAGCTGGAGAACCGAACCACCGCTCACTCATACGCCAGTTCCATCCCCCTCCCTACCCCTCTCCCCCTCTCTCTTACCCCGCTCTCAACCCCCCGCGGAGAGAGCAAAGCAAGACATCACCGTTCACTCGTTTCATCACCCTCCTCATCTCTCTCTCTCACCCCTTATACACCCCGCTGAGAGAGAGAGAGAGAGAGAGAGAGTCTAGTTCGTTCTTTCACTTGGTGTTGACCCCCACGGCGTTCTGCATCTGTGTGAGTTACGGGAGACTTGGAACCGATTTGTAAGTAGATTGGATTCCTTATTATACCTTACCTACATGCACGGCGTTGATATTAAAAAAAAACGTAGAGAGGATTAGCGGGTTTTGTTAATGGTTTTAGTAAGATTTTTTGAGCCCACTGCCTTTATTTTTTCTTTATATCAGTTATTTTTGCATTCATTTATGTCTGAGTAACTTGAATATACTCTGCTTACAAATTATCCTCCTCCTCTTTCCCGTTGCTATTTCTCGTTTAGTTCATCGTTGTTCTTCATCGTAATAATCTTTTTTGTGTTCTTTTTTTGTTTTTGTTCTTGCTTTCGTTCTTTTTATTCATATTCTTGTGCATCATGTTTTTCTTCCTCTTCTTCTTCCTCTTCTTCGTCGTCCTCCTCCTCCTCCTCCTCCTCCTCCTCCCCTTCCTCAATCTCGTTCTCTTCCTCACCCACCTCCTCCTCTTCCTTTTTTTTACTCTCTTTTTGCTTTTTTTTTTTACTCTTGTTCTTGTTCTCCTTGTTCTTCTTCTTCCCCTTCTCCTCCTTCTCTTCTTCGTCGTCTTCCTCCTCCTCCTCATTCTCTTTTTCCTTTCATTCACGTCATCCTTTTCCTCCTCTGCTTCGCTTTTTCCTCACACTCATTTTGTAAAACCCTCCGACACGGTGATTGAGTTCATCATATACTATTCAGAAGCTTAGCATGGCGAGGAACACATTATCCCTCTGCATAATGACTAGGATAATGAAGGATCATCTTTTGTTCTTTAATTTTACCCTTTCCTTCCTCTCCCTCCCCCTTTTCCTTTTCTCCCAACTACCTGTGATATCTCTGGTTCCATATCTGTTAAGTTTACCTCACCATACCCATCCTTACCCATTCATCCCCACTACCTGTGCTCCCCTACCTTCTCGTACCTTTTTCCTTATCAGTTTTCCTTCTCTCCCAACTACCTGTGCTGTTCTTGGTTCCACTTATGTTAAATCTACCTCACCTTACCCCTCCGTGCTCTCTTACCCCTACTACCTGTGCTCCCCGGGCTTCGTTACCCCCTTTTTTCCCTTTAATTCTCCCTCTCCCAACTACCTGTGCTGCTCTTGGTTTCACATCTGTTAAATCTGCCTCACCTTCCCCGTCTTTACCTTTCTCTGTCTATCTATCTCTCAAGCTATCCAATTCTGTGTCTGTGTTCAAATTCTCCATCACGATATCTAACCCTGTCCGTATATATCTATCTCTCCTACCGTCAATCTATCCATCAACCTTTCTATCTGTCTTTCTATCGTTCAAACTTCCTCTCTGACACTGCATCCGTTTCCAAGCTTCCATCACGGTATCTAACCCTGTCTGTGTATCTGTCTTTCCCACCGTCAATATATATCTGTCTTTTCCACCGTCAATATATATCTATCAACCTTTCTATTTGTCTTTCTATCGTACAAACTTCCTCTCTGACTCTGCATCCGTTTCCACCCCTCCATCACGGTACAGGCGGCAGGATCGAAGCAAGATATTCAAAGGGGGTCTTCCACAATGCTTGCAATATTTCGAGTCGGGAAAGCGAACGGCCAGTATCGAGGGATCGCTCACAAAACTCATTTAAACTCCAGCGCAGCGCGGGCCTAGGTGCCGAGGGAGAGGCGAGAGACGAGGAGGAGGAGGAGGAGGAGGAGGAGGAGCATCCCAGCTGTCTTTAATCTTGAAGGCTCTCTCTTTCTCTTGCTCATTCCTCTTCGTCGTTGTCCTGTTTCTCCTCCTCCTCCTCCTCCTCCTCCTCCTCCTCCTCCTCCTCGTGCTCGATTTTTTTCTCTCTATAGTTTGTTCTCTTAGCTCTGTTTTTCTTCTTTTTTTCTGTTTTTTTTTCGTTGTTCTTCATTTTTTCTTCTTGTTCTTTTTCTTGTTCTTCTCTTTCTTGTTCTTGATCTTGCTATTCTCTTTTTTTTTTTCGTCCTCCTTCTCATTCTCTTCATCCTCGTCTTCTACGTCCTCCTCTTCCCCTTTTTCCTTCTACTGTCTCTCTTTCTTCCGTTTTATTTCCCATATCCTCCTCCTGCTCCCCTTACTTCTCCTCCTCCTCCTCCTGCTCCTCCTCCTCGCCCAGACAGACACCTGACGCCTCTTTCCTCTGTCCTTGGCAACCGGGCGGAGTAAAACTTTATTCTTCTTATGCCTCGAGTTTATCAGCGTCCCCCCTCTAGCGGTAACTTTGTGAATCAGCGGCCACCACCTCCTCCGAGAGCCTTAACTATGGGCTTCGTTTTCTTCGTGTTATTTTCGTGATTTGATTTTTAAGCGTGGACTGAAGGAAATAAGAGTTGGATTAATGGTTACTTTTTGTTTTTTCCATTTATGTTTGTGTTTTGCTCGTTTGGGAATTGCCGTCTTGAGTATTGACTGAAAAAATATGAATGAGAGTTGAATTTGTGTTTTGTGTTTGTGTTTTGTGAAATGTTTACGGAGAAAATTATAAAAAAAAATGTTTGTTTCTCTGTATTCTCTTTGTGTCCGTCTGTCTGTACGTATTTATATTTGTATGTATGTATGTGTGTATGTGTGTATGTATGTCTCTGCCTGTATGTCTGTCTCTCTGTCTGTCTCTTTTTATTCTTTTTATTTTATTTCTCTCTCTCTCTCTCTCTCTCTCTCTCTCTCTCTCTCTCTCTCTCTCTCTCTCTCTCTCTCTCTCTCTCTCTCTCATTACAAATTCGTGGGCTCAGTCACCTCACGTTTTGAGGGTCACACATAATTGCTTTGATTTATACGCCCGCGCCCGCTGCCTCGTGTTCCCTTGTCAACCCGGCGATTACGGGCGAATAAAGCACTAACGAGTATAGCGTTTAATAAGGGTGATTAGGTGAGGCGACCGCGGGAAGGTGAGGGAACGTGATAACGGGTCAGTGGCTTGGTTAGTTTACACACACACACACACACACACACACACACACACACACACACATACACACACACACATATACCTGAAATTGATCTCTCTCTCTCTCTCTCTCTCTCTCTCTCTCTCTCTCTCTCTCTCTCTCTCTCTCTCTCTCTCTCTCTCTCTCTCTCTCTCTCTCTCTCTCTCTTCTAACCGAAATTGACCTCTCTTTTGGCTAGTTTACATACATACATACATACATACACACACACGGAATTGACCTCTACTGCACCCGAAATTGACCTCTCTTTTGGCCCTTCATCTAAACTCTCATTTTTGGCTAGGTTACAGTGGCCATGGGATATGACAACACACACACACACACACACCGATATTGACCTCTCTCCCACCCGAAATTGACCTCTCTTTTGACCATTCTTCTGTACTCGCTCTTATATGGGAGTTGAGATTAGCGGGCTTTTTTTTCTCATTATATTTTTTGACCTTGAGCTGCTTCCCTTGCTGTAAAAACATACTCACACACTAAAACACACACACTAGCATGAACACTTTTTAGTATGTCAAACACCACCACTAACACACAAACACCTCTTTATTCATACCACTAAACACGAACACAAGCTCTCAGGACACACTACGTAACTCACCTCAAACCCATAATTACTACACCTGCAATACAAACAGGTAGAAAAGAACACGTTATTTATTTATATATTAGAAGACTACCGGTAACACCACAATCACAGCTCCTCTTGCACGATATATATACTGCAATTTACAACACACACACACACACACACACACACACACACACACACACACACACACACACACACACAGCTCGTCAACGCCTGCTTTTTAACGAACAATAATTAACGTTCCGCTGAAATATAACGAGACACTCAACTATTTGCTTTGCCAGCCACAGAAAACTCGCACGTGTAGGAAAATATATTCACGCACCACCAGCAGCAGCATCCAGGCTCACCCATCTCTCTCGCTCTCCTTCTCCTTCTCTCTCTCGCTTCCATCCTCTGCATCCTTCTCTCCCCTTACTCTTTCTTGCATTTCACACTTTCTGCCCATCTTCATCACCTCCCTTGCCTTCTTTTCCCTTTTCTATCTTTCCCTACCTCTCTTCCTCTCTTTCCCATCCCAGCATCCTCATCTCTCGTTTCTTCCTGGTTCCTCTTCTTCCTCCCTTACTCTTTCTTGCATTTCACACTTTCTACCCATCTTCATCACCTCCCTTGCCTTCTTTTCCCTTCTCTATCTTTCCCTTCCTCTCTTCCTCTCTTTCCCATCCCAGCATCCTCATCTCTCGTTTCTTCCTTGCTCCTCTTCCTCCTCCCTTACTCTTTCTTGCATTTCAAACTCTCTACCCATCTTCATAACCTCCCTTGCCTTCTTTTCCTCTCCCTAATATTCCTTCCTCTCCTCCTCTCTTTCCCATCCCAGCATCCTCATCTCTCGTTTCTTCCTGGTTCCTCTTCTTTCTCATCTCTTCCCAGCATCCAAATTTGCACATCTCTCTCATTCCCTCTTTCTCTCTTAGCCTCCCATCTTCTTCTGCATTATGCCTTATACCCATCTTTATTACCTTCCTTGCTTTCTCTTTCCTTATTTTTTTTCCTCTTTCCCTCCCATCTTCACATCCTCCCTTCTCTTCCCTCCCTTCTTCCGTTTCCTTTCCCATTTCTCGCATCCTTTCCTCCTTTTCCTCTCCTTCCAACCTCTCTTCTCCCTTATCTTCCTTCTCTTCCGCCTTCTCTCCCTCATCCCTTATTGCTCCTCCACTCCCTGCATCCCTCCCTCCCTTCTTCTCTCTCTCCGGTTCACTCATTCTCTTCTCTAACCCTCTTCTCCTTTTCATCCTCTCCCCTTATCTCCCTCCTGCAGTCTATCCCTCCCTCCCTCCCTCCCTAAGCCAGCCTCTCATGCACAGCTATCCCTCCTTCCCTCCTCTCTCCCTCCCACCCTCCTGCATCGACAAATTAAATAAGTTCAGGCCAGTGAAAAAATGATAGAAATATATATAAAAAAGAGTCTGCATTTTCCTTGTCACGTTATATATTGCTGTCCATCATCTTGAAACTGCAGCGTCATCAAATTATTACGTTCTCGACTGCCTGGACAACGACGTGGAAACAAGGATAGTAGTAGGAGTAGTTGTAGTAATAGTAATAGTTGTAGTAGTAGTGGTAGTAGTAGTAGTAGTAATAGTAGTAGTAGTGGTAGTGGTGGTAGTAGTAGTAGTAGTAGTAGTAGTTGTAGTAATCGTAGTAGTAACAGTAATAATAAATATGTCCCCCTACTTAAGCTGCACTTCCTCTAGATATTAAAGAAAGAAAAACAGTATAAGAAAAATGAACACTAAGCTGATCTTCCTGTTGGCTTGATTGTGTAAGAGGGAAGAGCCGGAAAGAGGACGAGAGGTTTTGCTTCCCTTAGTAATAAAAACACGAGAGAAAGTTGAATATCCCATAAATGATCATATGAAAAGTAAGGAAAGCAATGACATAACAGCAACACAAGGGACTTTATCTACACATGGCTTTTTTTTCCTCCTTTCTTTCTTCTTCTTTCTCTCTCTGCCTCTGTCCCTGCCTCTCTCTCTGTGCCTCTGTCCCTGTCTCTCTCTCTCTCTGCCTCTCTCTCTGCCTCTGTTCCTGTCTCTGCCTCTGTCCCTGTCTCTCTCTGCCTCTGTCCCTGTCTCTTTCTGCCTCTCTCTCTGCCCCTGCCTCTCTGCCTCTGCCTCTCTCTCTGCCTCTGTCCCTGTCTCTCTCTCTCTGTTCCTGCCTCTCTCTCTCTGCCTCTGTCCCTGCCTCTCTCTCTCTGCCTCTCTCTGCCTCTGTCCCTGTCTCTCTCTCTCTCTGTTCCTGCCTCTCTCTGTTCCTGCCTCTCTCTCTCTGTTCCTGCCTCTCTCTCTCTGTTCCTGCCTCTCTCTGCCTCTGCCTCTCTCTCTCTCTGCCTCTGTCCCTGCCTCTCTGCCTCTGCCTCTCTCTCTCTGCCTCTGTCCCTGTCTCTCTCTCTCTGTTCCTGCCTCTCTCTGCCCCTCTCTCTGCCTCTGTCACTGCCTCTCTGCCTCTCTCTCACTCTCACAACGGATCACCTGGAAAAGCAAGACCAGTAACATATAATACTAACATAAGAAACAGCTTTTATTCTACACTTAGCGGCCCTTCTTACCCTCCTCCATCTTCCTACTGCTCCTGCATAACATTTCCCACCACTAACATATCACCCAATAGAAAGATAGATATGTCATACGCGATCTTGTGAAATGTAACGAGAACTATATTGAACAGTAACATAACCAGCTCTTCTCCTGGCTTTACTAATATCTCCTTCCTCTATCATCCTATTCATTGCGTCCTATATTCGTTTCTTCATCCTTTTCCTTCTTTTTCTTCTACTCTTCTTCATCATCATCCTCCTTTTCCTCCTCTCGTGTGATTGAGTGAGTTTCCTTCTTAATCTTCCTTTCTTCATCTCTTCATCATTATCTCCTTCTCTCTTTGTCTCTTATTCCTTTCTTTATCCCTTCTTCATCCTCATCCTCCTTCTCTTCCTCTTTATCTTGTGACACTTGATCCAGAAAGTTTTGCTGTGTGTTAATTCCTTTGTGAGTTCATCTAAATTCATCCACCCCATCGCGTTGCATGATAGATTCTTTACTTTATTATCTTCTTTATCCTTCCACTCACTATTCATCCTTCTTATCTCTCGTATTTGTTTTCTTCTTCTTACACTATCCGTTTCCTCTCTATCTTGGTCTTCCTATATTTCTTCTTCTAGTTCTTTCACTTCCCTTAGTTTCCGCTCTCCTCTTTTTCTCCTTCAACTTTCTTTCACTTTCTTTCTTCTCCTCTTCCTTCTTACCCCTCGTTTTTGTTTTCTCTTCTCCCTCTATCCGCTTCTTCTCAGTCTAACTCTATTTCTTCTTCTAGTTCTTTCAGCTCCCACTTTCTTCCTCTGCCTCCCTCGCTCCCTCACAAGCCCTCAAGCTATGAACAAACCTCCTGAGAAGAAAACTTTGTGAACCAACAAAATTTATTTCTTTTACTGAACCTTAGGGAATCTTGGCTTGAATTCGGAGTTTTCCTTCTCCTAGGAAGACTGCCTACCACGGCTAACGACCCCCTCCTGCCCGGGTTTGTGGTCAGAGTTGTCCTTCTCCTAGGTGGACTGCCTCGCGACTAACGATCTCCACCGGCCCGGGTTTGTAATTGGAGTTTGCTCTCCTAGGTGAACTGCTTACGCTAACGATCTCCACCGGCCCGGGTTTGTAATTGGAGTTTGCTCTCCTAGGTGAACTGCTTACGCTAACGAGCTCCACCTGCCCGGGTTTGTAATCGGAGTTTGCTCTCCTAGGTGAGCTGCTTACGCTAACGATCTCCACCGGCCCGGGTTTGTAATTGGAGTTTGCTCTCCTAGGTGAACTGCTTACGCTAACGATCTCCACCGGCCCGGGTTTGTAATCGGAGTTTGCTCTCCTAGGTGAACTGCTTACGCTAACGATCTCCACCGGCCCGGGTTTGTAATTGGAGTTTGCTCTCCTAGGTGAACTGCTTACGCTAAGGAGCTCCACCTGCCCGGGTTTGTACTCGTAGTTTGCTCTCCTAGGTGAGCTGCTTACGCTAACGATCTCCACCGGCCCGGGTTTGTAATTGGAGTTTGCTCTCCTAGGTGAACTGCTTACGCTAACGATCTCCACCGGCCCGGGTTTTTAATCGGAGTTTGCTATCCATGGGGAACTTATTACGCTAACGATCTCCACCGGCCCGGGTTTGTAATCGGAGTTTGCTCTCCTTGGTGAACTGCTTACGCTAACGATCTCCACCTGCCCGGGTTTGTAATCGGAGTTTACTCTCCTAGGTGAACTGCTTACGCTAACGACCTCCACCTGCCCGGGTTTGTAATTGGAGTTTACTCTCCTAGGTGAACTGCTTACGCTAACGACCTCCACCTGCCTGGGTTTGTAATCGGAGTTTACTCTCTTAGGTGAACTGCTTACGCTAACGACCTCCACCTGCCCGGGTTTGTAATCGGAGTTTGCTCTCCTAGGTGAACTGCTCGCGCTAACGACCTCCACCTGTCCGGGTTTATTGTTCGGAGTTTGCTCTCCTAGGCGAATTGCCTACCACGGCTAACGAGCCCCATCTAAAAACTATCAGACTGGATTATGAAATTAATCTTAAATGCTGTGAATGCGCTGCTCACCGCGTTTATCGTTTCTGGGATGGAAAGTCGAAGCGCTTCGGGAACGCGCACAGAACATCCCAAAACTTCCCCGTTTCCCTCTTTCTTTCTTACTACCCATATTTATTTTTTTATTATATGTTCCTTATTCTTTAGTTGTGTGTTTTACTATTCATTCACTCTCCTCCCCTCCGTCGTCGCCTCGTCCTCGTTTTCCTTCTACTAATACGGCTTTTTTTTTCGTCCTTTTGCCTATCAGTCGTGCATGCGAAAGTCTCCTGCTTATTGACGTGTGGTCAGAAAAACGCTAAATTGGTATCCTTGTGACCCTCTCTCCTTTTCCCTTCCCTTTCCTTCCCTTCCCTTCTCTTCTCTTTTCAGCCATTCCATTTCCTTCCCTTCCTTGCCCTGCCATGCCCTTCCTTACGTTTCCGTCTCCTCTCTTTATCTTCCCTTTCCTTTCCTTCCCTTCCTTTTTCATCCCTTCCCTTTCCTTTTCTTCCCTTCCCTTCCTTTCTTTTCCCAAATCTTTCCTTCCCTGCCCTTCCCTTCCCTTCCTTTCATTTCCCTTTCTTTCCCTGCCCTCTCCTCATCTTCCACTCCCTTCGCTGCTCTGCCCTTCATTTCCCTTTCCTCCCCTCCCTTCCCTTTTCCTTTCTTTCCTTCCTCTCTCTTTAACTCCTTTTTCCTTCCCTTCCTTTCCTTTCCCTTCTCTTTCCATCCCTTCCCTTCCCTTCCCTTCCTTTTTCCAATCCTCCCCTCCCTTCCCTTCCTTCGCCGGGTATTCTTTCAGCGCTAAAATTGCCACTTTTCCACTTAGTTTAACGTGATCCTCTTCTTATTTAGAGTCTCGTCCGGGCTTGCTTTTCTCTCTCTCGCTCTCTCTCTCTCGCTCTCTCTCTCGCTCTCTCTCCCTCTTAGCAACCACGTCAGGTCAATCTGTTGCCGCCCAGACCTCGTTTTCTTTGCTTTTTTTCCCCTCCAAGTGGTCTAACCAGTTTAATTTTACCGAACACACACACACACACACACACACACACACACACACACACACACACACACACACACACACACACACACACACACACACACACACACACACACACACAGCTATGCATCCTCTTTCGCACCTAAAAAATGGCTTCCTTGCTCTCCTTTGCTTACAATTTCCTTTTCTCCCTTTCCACTTCCTTTGTGTGTGTTGGGGGGGGGGGGGGGTCTGTGCGTCTGTCTGTCTGCCTGTCTGTCTGTAAGAGGGAGCAAAAGGAAGGTATACGTGGGATGGGGAATTTCCTTCTTCGCCAGCGTGAGCAGAGACCTCGTGAGTCCTGTCGAGCGTCAAGTGAGTCCACGAGGAAGCCTTTCTGACGCCTAGCACGTGAGGGCCGCAAGTACTCCCGCGAAGGTTCAATGCAGTGCTCTTCGAAATATTCAAAGGCGGAGGAGCAGGAGGAGGAGGAGGAGGAGGAGATAAGGAAGGGAGAGAAGAAGTGTAGGAATATTGTAAGCAGCTTGAGTTTGTGTGTGTGTGTGTGTGTGTGTGTGTGTGTGTGTGTGTGTGTGTGTGTGTGTGTGTGTGTTCAGTATTGCTTGGTATATATAACGTTGTATATACAAAACAAAACATATAAAACCAAACTGAAAGATGAAATAAAGAGACGAAGAAGCAAGATAGAGAGACAGAAAGAAAGAGGGAAAGAAAGATTGCGAGGAGCTACGAACGAGGAAGCAGCAAGATAAAGAAAGAGTAATGCAGAAGGAGGGAAAGAAAGATTAAAAAGAGTAGCAACAAAGAACAACCACAAAACGCGAAACACAACACGAGACAGATGACGCGAATATGCATCTCCCCCGCGCTGATAGGACAGAAGCTCACCTCCCTTGTGTCTTTTCTGCCTCAAGATGACACGGAGATTGCTTCCCCGGAATCTCTGACAAACGATTTCCCAGAACGATGACACTGGCAGACGCGGGAATTGCATAGGCGACGAAGTTATAGAATTCGTTGTAGGGAAAAAAGAAAGGGAGGGAGCGAGAGAAGGAGGGAAGGAAGGTATAGCGTGGCTGACATTGGAGTGTAAAGAAAGAAATGGAGGAAAGGAAGGAGGGATGGAAGGTATTGCATGGGTGATAGAGGTGATAGAGTTGAATGTAGAAAAGAAGGAAAGGTAGGGGAGGAAGGAAAGAGGAAAGAAGGAGAGAAAAGGAAGGAGGAAGGAATAATATTGCATCGGTTATGATGGGAAGAAGAAAAGGGAAGGAAAGAGAAGGAAAGAAGGAAGAAGGGATACCATTGCATGAGTTACGATAGAGTATTAGAAATTAAATGCAAGGGAGAAGAAGAGGGAAAAAGGAAAGATATGGAAGGAGGGAGGAAAGATAAGCATGGCATGGGTTGCAGAGGAGTCCAAAGGGTTGAGTGAAAGGGAGAAGGAAAGGGAAGGAATACAGGGAAGGAGGAAAGGATAGTATTGCTTAGGTTACAGTGGAGTCCTTAGGGTTAATCATAAGGGAAAAGGGAAGTTAAAAAGGGAAGGAGAGAGGGGGAGAAGGTATTGCATGGATGACAGAGCTTAGTTTAGGGAGGAAGTAAAGAGAGGAAGGGACGAGAAGGAGAGAGAGAGTCGGAAGGGGCGGGGTCAGTCTCCCAGTGCCCTTGGTGTTGGGTTGAAGCGCCCCGCCAAGTAAGTTTTTGAACGTATGAAGTCCCAGAGGCGCCATGTTTTTTTCGCTTCGTCCTAAAACACGGGGACATTTTAAACACACGCGAAGTAGAAGTTTTAATGATGGTGTAAATTAAAAAGTTCACTTGTCGCAAAGTATATACTTGTTTTTATTTATTTATTTTCTGTGCTAATTGTTTAATTAATGTTCCTACGCCGAATGCATTGCTATATATTCAATTTTGTGTTGCATGGTATGAAATATGTTCGGGGGAGAATGAAAAAAAAAATGTAAAAAAAAATAAAAAAACGAGCGACATCGTATATATTATTTTTTGTTAATTTGAGAACTTGATGCAAAAAGAAAATGCGACCCGGTTAAAACGTCATGTGTATTGTATATATATAGATATATATATATATATATATATATATATATATATATATATATATATATATATATATATATATATATATATATATAGATATGATGTGCATGACCTGAATGTAAGTGGTTTAACATGGCAGCTTAGCTCACTCCGTGTCTGCTGTTGTGACTGAGGTCTGTCCGGCCACCATCATCGGGGGACTCTGATATAGATTGAGAGATGAATAGAGAGATAGATAGACAGAAAGACTGATTGACTGACTGACTGACTGATTGATTGATTTATTGATAGATAGATCGATCGATAGATAGATAGATAGATAGACAGATAAATAAATAGATAGATAGATAAAGAAAGGGATAGATAGACAGATAAATAGGCAGATACATAGATAGATAGATAAATGCACATACATACATACATACATACATACATACATTCATACATACATGCATAAATACATATAATCATAGGTAACTTAGTGCAAAATTCATTATATGAGAAAGTTAGTGAATAAAGTCCCATACTAGTATAATACAAATATTTACAATGACATCGCACTCGCATAAAATTGACGTGCAGGAGAGAACAAATATGTTTTCATTAAGGACAGGTCCCAGCATCTCCCACTTAATGTTCCTGGTGAAGTGTGTGTGTGTGTGTGTGTGTGTGTGTGTGTGTGTGTGTATGTGTGTTCCCGTATACGTGTTCTTATTATTCCAGTCTGCTCACAAGTATTGGACAAGTATTCACTCACAAAAAAAAGCTCCCTGATAATATGATGCAGGTCACCAGCATTAAATCATTGTAATTGTGTTCAGCAAGGTCAAGAACGCTGATGATGTGATTAATGAAGCTTTCTGGACGTGATAGGAGCAAGAAGGGGCTCTCGTTCCCTTGTCTTCAACCAAACATAACTAATTATCAAATCAAAACAATGAAGATGCACTGCCATATCACTCATTGGATGCTGACTTGTGTAACCAATCCGCAGTTTAGAATATTTATTACGACACAGCACAGGAGTAACATTTTCTAAACCAGCGATGTGTCTATGATGCAGGCTCGCAGTAATTCCCATCTCCCACACAAATCACGTACATTGCTAGTAGAATAAGCTGCCGATATTACCAGAATTTATAACCCAAATTACAAGCCTGGATTACCGTCACTATTGCCGCTATACGCCTATGGCTATCATATATGCTTAATGCACGATTTGTATGCATAGAATATAAATAGCCAAATTACTGTTTAATCGGCTTGAAAAAATATAGTGAGACTTGCGTGTACTGTAAATTCATGAACACACACGCACACACACACGCACACACACACGCACACGCACACGCACATACACGGGGACCCATTGATATTAATTTATTTCCTTACTTATTAACATTCTTTTTCATATATTTGCTATTTTACAGATCGTGTTTTCCTGACTAAAGACATCCCTGAATGCCTCGACAGCAGAGAAATGACACCTCGCTCTCTCGTCTTCATCCCGTCATCAGCCAGGTAAGCTACACTATACATCGTTATCACCTGAGGAATGTACCTTTAATATCTCTACCTCACAGTCCTTCATTCCTTCCCTGGTATACCCTACGCCGCTGTCCACCCAGCAGGGAATGGGTACCAGGTATTAATCGGGGGTTGTGTCCCGTCTCCTGGGATCTGTTTCCTTCTTCTATAATTCCTTCCCCTTCTGTCTCTCTCCGGCATATGACCACAGATGTTGCACCGACTAAACGAAACTTTTCCAACTTCCTTCCCTAGTAGCACTGCAGAACTCTAATAATATATAGTCATAGTGTATCTTATTTTCATGATTTACACGGCAATGCTAAACACTCACTAACATTATGCATTCCGTGAGCATGTAAGAAACCCTATCACGTTACCTGTAATAATGTCACAGGTATGAGGAATTGGGAGTGTTAATTTTG
The DNA here is from genome assembly GCF_024679095.1 of Eriocheir sinensis. Classification (NCBI taxonomy): domain Eukaryota; kingdom Metazoa; phylum Arthropoda; class Malacostraca; order Decapoda; family Varunidae; genus Eriocheir; species Eriocheir sinensis. The sequence continues at coordinate 73,370 of NW_026110592.1, read as the reverse complement.
CAAGTTTTTAGCTCCGTGGATGATGCTGGTCGTCTATCTCTGTCTATCTGTCTGTCTGTCTGTCATATATATAAGTGCAATTAATGGCGACTAAAAATCACTCCTCACAACGTTTCCTCCCCGGTCAACCCTCTGCTGCATGATGCGTGTGGGCGGCAGTAAATTTCACAGTAATCTGGAAATAGTGAGTGTCGACACGTGGAAATATATATGTTTTCCCTGCTCTCTATAGGGGGCTCAGCGGGGAGGTAGAGGGGGGGAGGACGTGGGGCTTGGAAGTAGTAATGTCAAATGCAGTTTTTAGTATTGAAATCTGGATGTCATGACGTTTTGGGCTCTCACAACCATATTCTAAAGCCACAAAGAATATTAGTCGGGTTCTCATGGGCGGGTTTGGGCATTCATGGTGTATAAGCCTTATCAAACTATCTCTAGGCTTATAAAACTACCCATAAAAACACTCACAACAGCCTCTACGAAAGCCTTATCAAATGAGTGTGTGTAAGAATCGAAATGTTTGAGAATATGGGACTTACTTTTGTATAAGCTATGTGTCTTATTTATTTGGGTATTTTGGAATGGTTGTGTTGGGGTTATGGAGAGGAGAAAGGAAGGAAAAGGTAGAAGGGAAGGAGAGGAAAAGTGAAAATATAATCATGCCGGCAAAACCTTTAGAGAAATGGCACTAACAGTATAGAAGTCAGTGAGTCGTTAAGATAAAACAACACAGACACCAGCACTTGTCACACTGTTAGCTCTGTTGTCGCCGCGGTTGTTTTGCTGCTGTTGTCGTTGAGTGCGGTAGAGTTAATAACACCAGGGGATAAAAAAAGTATGTACGCATTTTATTTTTCCTACATACGGCAGAAGGGAGAGAGTGTTGGAATGAACGAATATTAGTATGCAGTTAAAAATCATTCCCGTACTGTAATTTAGGGAAACATGAGAGACAGAGAGAGAGAGAGAGAGAGGGAGAGGGAGAGGGAGAGGGAGAGAGAGGGAGAGGGAGAGAGGGAGAGGGAGAGGGGGCGGGAGAGAGAGGGAGGAAAAGAAGAGAAGAGAAAAACAGAATCAGAGAAAAAAAACAGAGAAACAGAGAGAGAGAGAGAGAGAGAGAGAGAGAGAGAGAGAGAGAGAGAGAGAGAGAGAGAGAGAGAGAGAGAGAGAGAGAGAGATGAATAAACATCAAGCCGAAATGCAATATCGTCTACTCCCCGCGCGCACATTCAGGTTCACAAGCGATTAACGACACAAAGACCTGAAAATAAACACGAACCGGCGACTGAAAAATAAATACCGATGGAAATAATGGTCCGTCACATGGCTCATCCGCACTCATCCGCTTCCCCTTGCTCACCCATCCACCCGTCCGTCCGTCCGCGTCCATATATAGAGCACCCAGTTTTAAAAGGGAGGGAGTAAGGGAGGATGGATGGGTAGAGAGGATGTGTACTGTAATTTCTGTCTGTTTTTATATCTTTGTTTCTGTCTGTCTACTTATTCTGTTTTTTTTGTATCTTTTTCGTTGAGTTGATAATTCCTGAGTTTTTTTTTTTATTTATTTATTTTTATATATTTTCTGTCTCCGTCTGTCTGTCTGGTTATGTATGTTTCTGTCTGTCAACATATTCTCTTTTTTTCTCCTTTTTTTCATTGTTTGTATTGCGTCAGTATATTTTTTTTTCGTTTTTGTTCTGTGTAGTCCCTCTGTCTGTTTCTGTCTGTCCCTGTCTCCGTCTGCCTGTCTCTAATCACACACTCATTTCTCCCTTTCATAGTTAATATTGTGTTTATTTTTCTGTCTGTTTCTGTCTGTGTCCGTCTGTCTATCTCTCTACACACACCCCTTGTTATCCTTTTCATATCCTCCCTGTCTATCTGTTTCTGTTTATCTCTCTCTCCATCTCTCTAAACACTCGTCTTTTATCTTCCCCTCTTCATCCCTCTCATCATACTCCACCCTTCACACTGTTTTTCACTCTCCCATAATCTCCCAGTCAAGCCACAACGTTCACCACCACCCTCTGATCCCATTGCTTAACCACCATCATTTTTCAACCCTGCGCCTCCTGCATTCATTCACCCCTTCCCTCATCTCCCTCGCGGCCATAGACTTCGTGGTTATCCGGCGTTGAAATATTAGATAAGCCTTCCACCACTTGCCGTCTACATTGTCTTCGTTTAGTCCCTCTACGCCGTATTTTCGTTTATTTCCTGTATTCTTTTCGTTTATTCCCTGCTCGCCTTTTTCTTCGTTTATTCCCTGCATTTCTTGAGTATTTCCTGTATTCCTGTATCCCGTTTGTTCCCTGTATACTCCTCGTTTATTCCCTCTGGGCCTGTTTTTCACGTCTCTCCACATCACTTTAATTTTCGGTTTCCTCTCTTTCTCTCTCACACAAAGCGAATGTTATGCAAGGAGTGAGATGTTGCAGACGTTATGTATATATGTGTCTGGTAGGGTTGGGTTTAGTCTTTCTCTTTATATATATTTTCAACAGTAAAGGAAGCAACTCAAAGGCAAAAAACAAATCCCGCTAACCACTGTTCCTGCCACTCCTCATTTTACTAAACAACTGAAATAATCACGGAAATAAGTCACCGCACGGATCGTTGATGAGCTCATTATCCTCATTATCATTCATCACTGTGTATAGCAATTAGAGAACCGCTTCGTTTAACAGTAATCTAAGGTCAAGGTCGCCACAATAGGGTAAAGCTGATGAGGGTCTCGATAGGGAGGGACAAGGTAGGGTTACTCTCGACGGATGATGAAATAGAGATCAGAGTACTCAGCGAGACTCCTGACATGCCTCTTTCCGTTTCTCTTCAGTGGAGCTCCATTCTTGATTCCCAACAATCCTGGCCTCTCAATGCCCTCCAATCTCTCCCCTATATATGGCGGAAAGGTCAAGAGGAATATGATAAAGTAAGAGTGGTGTGGTACAGATTAATGAAGGACCTTATTGTTTCCTATTTTCTGCGCTATTGAGCTGTGTCCTTTCCTATTGGGTTCGGCTTTTATGGTAGATATTTAAAACAACGTGACATACTTATTTGGCAGTGTGTTTATTCGTGTGTGTGTGTGTGTGTGTGTGTGTGTGTGTGTGTGTGTGTGTGTGTGTGTGTGTGAAGCGAATGAAGCGATAAATCGTTTGTGCATGCCCGATGATGTATGTTTGTGTTGTGTTTGTGTCTTTTTTGTGTTCCAATGTGCAAATTAATCCTTTGGTCTTGTTTATCCTCCTCCTGTTCCCCCCTTTCCGTCCTCCTCATCCTACTCCTCGTCCTCCTGCTCATCCTCCTCCTCGTCCTCCTCCCCCTCTCTCGATAAGCTAACCTCAGCTCCCGCACGTATATACAATTTGTGCTGACAGTGTCCTCTCTCTATCTCTCTCTCTCTCGCTTCCTCCTCCTCGGGTTAGTAGTTGGTGAATGTGAACTTGATCTACACATGTTCGCTTCCCACACTTGACTTTCACATCTGTTAACATAATTTACCCTTTCACTCGAGTGTTTTGTGGCGTGATAGAGACATGACAGTAAAGCGATGATGGTGATGGTGATAATGAGTGTAAGAACAATGTAAATAATAGTGATAATGATAATGATAATAACGATAATGAGGATGATAATGAGGATGGTTATGATGATGATGAGGAGGAGGAAGGTAGAATAATAATGAAGATAATATTAGTAAGAAGACGAAGACGAAGAGGAAGAAGAAGAAGAACAAGAAGATGAGGAAGAACAAGAGCAAGAAGAAAAAGAAAAACAAGAAGAAAAAAATAATAGTAGTAATAATAATAAATGATAATAATAATAATAATAATAATAATAATAATAATAATAATAATAATAATAATAATAATAATAATAATAATAATAATGATAGCAAAAAGAAAAAAAAAGGCTAATGAGATCAACACTAGCATCAACAACCATCATAATAACGTGAATTCCAACAACACCACCACCACTAACAACAACACCACCACTAACAACAACAACAACGGGCGCCACCTCTCGGCCAGGCACAAGGACAGGGTGGGCAAGGAGGGGGGAGGGGGGGACGCGCGAGCAAGACTGTGACTGGAGCAATTAAAATGTCCATTGTTGTGTACGTACGGTGCCGGTCGCTAACTGGTGCGGTCCAGCCTCCGGAAAATTAATGAACGCAGTAATGGCTCGTCTGTGAGCCTAAATAATACTGTGATTACTGCCGTGTGAGAGGGAGGCCGCGGGTGCTGATCCGTCTCCTCTTTCTGCTGTCGGAGGGGAATGGAGGGGAAGGGAGGGAGATGGGACAGGAGAGGGGTGTGAGAGGGAGGGAGAGGGGAAAGGAGAGGAGTGTTAGAGGGAGGAGTGTGGAAAGTATTGGAAGGGAAGGGAGAAGAGACAAATTGTGCCCTGTGATATGAAGGGTGGTAGTGGTAATCTGTCCCTTCCTTCAGTTAGTGGGGAGAGGAGAGGAAGGAAGGGGAGGGAAGGGAAGGAAGAGAAGGGGAGGTTATGCCGTGTGATGGGAAGGCCGCTGGTGCTGATCCGTCTCCTCTTTCTCTTGTTGGAGGGGAAGGGAGGAAAGGGAAGGGAAGGGGAGGGGAGGAAGAGATAGGTGGGGGAGGAGTTTGGTATTGGAAGGGAAAGGGGGGAAGAGAGAGGAGGGAAAGGGAGGAAAAGGAGAGGAGGGAGACGAGACAGAGGCAGTTGATTCATGCTTTTGGCGGGAAGGAATCAGATAGTTGCAGGGAAGAGGAAAGAAGAGGAGGAGGAGAAGGAGAGGGCTGAGAAGAGAAGGGACAGAAAAGAAGGTGATCTCGTGTACTAGGAACGCTGGTGTTAATCCCTGTTTTCTTTCTGTTGGGAGTGGAAGGCAGTCAGCTGTTTCAAGGAAGGGGAAAGAGGAGGAGAGGGGAAAAGATGGGAGGGGAGAGAGTGGAGTTGGTAATAATTGACATTTCTTAGTAAGGGAGACCTGGGAATAATACCATAATGCTTTACTGAGAACATTCAAGTATCAAAATTACACATGTTTACCTTTTCTGTTTTTCTGTTTGTTACTTTAGGAGTTTATGATAGCTTATTGTGTTGCCCAAGAAGGAGAAGGATAGATTGATTGATAGATAGATGCATGCCAGCGAGAGAAAGAGAGACAGAGAAGGAGAGGATCAGCGTCTCTTCATCCACTTCCTTTCAATTTCCTTTTTTTTACATATATTTTTACCTTTTCTGTTTGTTATTTTAGAACTTTCTGATTGCATATTGTGTTGCCCAAGAAGAAGTAGATAGACAGAGAGAGATAGAGAGAGAGTGAGAGTGAGAGAGAGAGGATTGCCGTCTCTTCATCCGCCTCCTTTCAATTTCCTTTCTTTTCCCTCCATCCCTTCCCTTCTCCTTCATTTCGTTTGCCTCCATTCATCTCTGGTCCTCTCCGATCCCTTCCTTTCACTCCCTTTTATTCCTTCCCCTTTTCTCCCTCGGGTTTTCTTTTTTTAATCCTTTTCTTTTCGTCTCTTCTCTCTCTTCATTCATATTTTCTTGCACAGACTTTTCTATTATTTGCTTCTATTCAATAACCGACACTTTACATTTATATTTTATTTTTTTATTCTTCCTTTCTCTCTCTCTCTCTCTCTCTCTCTCTCTCTCTCTCTCTCTCTCTCTCTCTCTCTCTCTCTCTCTCTCTCTCTCTCTCTCTCTCTCTCTGTTATTATTATTCCTTACCTTTACTTACCTCTGTTTCATTTGTTTTTCTTTCCTCTCTTCTCTTTTCCCTTCTTTAAGCTTTTCCTCTTTCTCTATTTAATGTCTGTTTTTCTTTTATTTTTTTCTCCTTTCTCTTTCTTGCTCATTCCCAGCTCTCTGTTTACTTGTCCTTTCCTTTCCGTGGCTACCTTTTTTTCCTCTTTTATATTTCTTTCTTTCTCATTTCGACATGTTCTTCTTCCTTATTTAATTGAGTCTCCGTTTTCTTGTGGGAGATAGAGAACGTCACATACACACAAGCACACCTCCTCTCTCTCTCACTCTCTCTCTCTCTTCCTCTCTCAGCCAGGCTAGTGACCTCATCAGCCGGGTAAAGTAAGCAATATACCCTCCCCTTCCGTTTTTCCAGCCCTTCCCTCCTACGACTCCTTCATATACTCTTTATTGCAGCGGTCATTATATAAAATTATCAAAGGTTAAAGACCGTTCTGGACATTATTAAGGGGATCTAACACGCTATAATAATGTTTTTACTTTCATGGGACGTTATTTTATAGTGAGAGATTGTACTGACGTGGTTCCCTTCAGTATAAAGTGGGATAGACGTACCTTGGAGATGCTGGAATCGTGTTTAATTCTTGGCTTCTATATACACACTGTTACCAATAATGCGTGAGACCTTACTACCAAACGGGAGTCTAAGGATAAGGAACTCCTATACGTAACGAGACTCAACTTCTGTATCCCTAACAAGAGTAAAAGATTAACATAGCCGTATATTGAAGAAGAATAAGACAGAGATATCAATTTAGCATCCAAGCTCATTCAGGGAGGGTGCTGGTTAGGGAACGCGAGTCATGCACGTGAGCAGACCATGGGGCGCTACATAGACACACACACACGTATATCCAAGGAGAAATGTGGGTTTTGGGACTGTTTTTAGGGCAGATCTCAGAAAGCAGGGATTTGGCGGCAAAGAGGGGATGAAAGCTTCTGGTGAGGGCGGCCACACACACACACACACACACACACACATGCATACAAACACAAAAATATGATCCCATGAGACAGAAAACAAACAAACCCTTTCTTTCATATTTCACAAAAGCGACAATTCAACGAAAAAAAAGTGTCACTGTTAAGATTTTTAATAAGACGCTTGGCTGTCTCCTTTTATTCACAATTAGTTTTCTTTTCAACATTTTTCGGGACGGTGAGGTACAACTTCCCAGAAAGGACCCACACACAAAAAAACACGTGTTCATTTTGAGATCACGTCCAATACTTTCTAATCAGAGGGAGTGTGTGCGTCCCAAGTGTGTGTGTGCGTGCGTGTGCGTGTGCGTGTGTGTGTGTGAGGGGCATCCCATTAATCACCCTCCCACCCCAGTACCTCACCTTCAAGATCTGATTCTTCATACTGATGTAATGGAGGATCATAAGGAAGGGAAACACGGTGGGATAGAAGGGAATAAGAGAACACGGCACGCACCTGATAGCGTTTGACAACCATTCATTGATGCGGGGATAGTAGTAGTAGTAGTAGTAGTAGTAAGAGGAGGACGAGGAGTAGAAATATGAGTAGTAGTAGTAGTAGTAGTAGTAGTAGTAGTAGTAATGTTTGTATGATATAAGCTAGGATACTAAAATGACGTACCACACATGACAGTCACAGTCTAGATGAAGAAGGAAACAGAGGCAATATTGTCTGACCCAAGAATGTGTAATATATCCAGTTAGGTTCACCGTAACGGTGTCACACTGAGCCCTTTTTTCCACCGCGTTGGCGGCAGCTTGGACAACTGGCAAGTCCAAATTTTCCTGGTGTGCGTCACATACGGCCAAGGTCAGTTGCCCGTACCCACATCCACAACGTAAACAAAGCACTTGCCCTGTATCAACATGGCGTAAAGTAAGGGCTCTCGCAGCTTGTGCCGCGCATCATGGCGGCTTGGCGCAATTTTCAAAATTCAGTCGTGGTGGCTGCTCGCGCTAACTGAGGCTTTCGCGCTAATTAATTTTTTTCTTGGTAGATGGTGGCTTGTGCTAATTGATCTTGCGCTAAGTGGGGCTCTACTGTACTTTTTTTTTCTTCATCCGCTTTGCTCTCCCATTCATCCATTTCCTTGTTCTCTCATTTACTGTCATTGTCATCCACCTCGTTCTAGTTACCTTTTTATTTTCCTTCATCCACATCACTTTTCTTATTTTTATTTCCCTTCGACACTCTCATTTACCGTCACAAGGATTACCTTTCGTTCTCGTACGCAGTCTTCCATCTGTTGCACTCTTCTGGGTGTGACCAAGCTATTGTGTTTATTTATATATCTACAATACTTACTTATTCATTTTTTACTTATTATGTATTTTTACTGTCGCAGGTTCAATCACAGGCTCTGTGAAGCTTACGTGGAGGAAAACTGGTCTCCCGGCCAGGTGGTCATCAACCTTGTGGCCACGGACCATGACGCCTGGGACCTGGGCAAGCTGAGATACACCGTCCTGCACCAGACCTCAGAGGCAGCCGTCACCATGAACAAGGAAGGTAGAGAAAGACTGAATTTACTTGTACTCTTGAAAGAGATTCGTATGGAGGTTTTACGCATTAATGTTATTGTTCATAGTTATAGTGGAAGTAGTAGTAGTAGTAGGAGGAGGAGGAGGAGCAGGGAAAGGCAGCAGACTAAAGAACTAAAGAAGGAGAAAAAAAAGAGCTGGAAACCTGCCTTTTTTCCTCCACATATCATTGAAGTTTTCCCTGAGATCATATTACAGTAACTTATCTCTTGACCTGCATTTCATACCTCAAGAAAACACATCACTAGAGCACGCTGTTGTGAGGCATTGATTGAAAGACACCCTAAACTTAACCTAACCTAACAAAACCCTGAACAGTTACCATACATCTTGACTCGGAAAACTCATATTTGCTTCCTTACTAATGAGACTTTCTATATAACAAAGAGAGGCCATTCTTTGTTGATTCATATTGAAAGACACCCTAAACTTAACCTAACCTAACAAAACCCTCAACACATCTTTCCTCAGAAAACTCATATTTGCTTCCTTACTAATGAGACTTTCTATATAACAAAGAGAGGCCATTCTTTGTTGATTCATATTGAAAGACACCCTAAACTTAACCTAACCTAACAAAACCCTCAACAGTTACCATACATCTTTGCTCAGAAAACTCATATTTGCTTCCTTACTAATGAGACTTTCTATATAACAAAGAGGTCATTCTTTGTTGATTCATAATGAAAGACACCTAAACTCAACCTAACCTAACAAAACCCTCAACAGTTACCATACATCTTTGCTCAGAAAACTCATATTTGCTTCCTTACTAATGAGACTTTCTATATAACAAAGAGAGGTCATTCTTTGTTGATTCATATTGAAAGACACCCTAAACTCAACATAACCTAACAAAGCCCTGAATAATTACCATACACTTGACCCAGAAAACTGATATTTGCTTCCTTACTAATGAGACTTTCTATATAACAATGTGAGGTCATTCTTTGTTGATTCATATTGAAAGACACCCTAAACTCAACATAACCTAACAAAACCTTCAACAGTTACCATACATCTTGACTCAGAAAACTCATATTTGCTTCCTTAGTAATGAGACTTTCTATATTACAATGTGAGTACCGTCATGGCAAAACTTAAGAATAACCACTCCAAACCAATATTCGTAGTAATTTAGCACGTGAAAGAATTATCATTATAATGCATTTTCGTATACGTTTTACCTTGGGGAGGGGCCAGGGGGGCAAGCCTCTTTAATTATAGAGTTAGGTGGCTTGGATTTTCGAAGTCCATTGTTATTGTTTCACAACCGCCTCTATACACAGACTGAGCCTCATACCTGCCTTGCAGTGCACCCAACAAACTAGTTCCTAAGTCAGTAATATCCAAAATGCGCATGGACTATAACAATTTCGGACAAAAAAACGGTCTTTTAAGAGTTTTACGTTATTTTTTTCTCTATATTAAAGCAACTAATGCCGCAGCTATTTGTATTTTCTAATACATTCGTAAAATATTACTACGCGAGGGTATCAGCGGCAGCACCTAACGGTGGGTTCCTGAAGTCAGTTGTTTTCAAGCCGCCATAATGGATGGAAGGCCCGACACTCACTCCCTCAAAATATCAGTCTACTTTACCTTTCGGTAAGTGTTAACTGAGTATTTAACCTCTTTATTGGTGTGCATGTAGGTTGACAAAAGGACCGATTACTATCCCAGTACCGGGTCCAACAAAGACACGGGCGTGTCATGTGTCACATGGTGTGACAAGCACGTGTCAGAAAACAAACGGATATTGTTCAATGCGCGATACTTATAGTGGAGTTTGAGTAAAATGGAGGCCAGGGTCATACGTAGCAGTCGGTAGGTCACTCCTGCGTCAGTTAACAGCAGGAGCGTCAGTTCGATTTGGATGACAGCTGTCACAAATCTGTTTTATTTTGTACCTTAAACTACTCGGTAAAAATTATCTAGCATCAACTTACAAGAAGTGGATGGGTTAACCATCAGTATTGTACCATATGTAATTTTGAAACATGACATTTCCCAAGAGTTGCTCGACTACGATTGGGGTGGTGGGGTGGGGGTTCAACTACGCTGACCATCCAATTACACGCCCTACACTCGTCAACAGACCCGCTGCGGCTGCTACGTTATATAGGAATAGATTACAAGAGTATACGTTAGGGAATTTCCTTTCTTTAGAGACTAGGGATTTTTCCCGATTTTGGGGATTTTTGTAGGGACATTTTGAAAGCCCATTTTTCAGTGATTTGGCCGTCCACCACCAACACCACTGTTCCCTACAGGGATTAATCGAGCTAACGACCACCAAAACTACAGCTCCCTAAAGGGATTAATCGAGCTAACGCCGCCGCCGCAAAATAGCTCGCATTCATTACCTGCCGTATGAAGCATCACTAGGTCTTCATAAAAAAAATTTCTACAAACGTTTGGTTAGCGACGGTACGCTTGGTTAGCAACGGTACGCTTGGTTAGTGTTGGTATGCTTGGTTAGCGATGGTACGCTTGGTTAGCGATGGTACGCTTGGTTAGCGATGGTACGCTTGGTTAGCGATGATATGCTTGGTTAGCGACTAGCCCACGCATGTGAGACCAGGTCCACCACGCGTGGTTATTTTTTTTTTTTTAGAACACGCGGCCCAACGGCTGCCGTGCTGAGGGCCGGGTATAGCCTGGGCCTGTTCAGCCAGAGTCCCGGATGACCTTGAGTCATGGCTCAGGGCTGTTTTGGGGTGGTTAGCGATGGTATGATTGGTTAGCGATTAGCCCACGCATGTGAGTATACGGTTGGGATTTTCCTTACTTTCGAGACTAGGGAATTTTTCCTGATTTAGGGATTTTTCTAGGGAAATTTTGGAAGGCCATTTTTCAGTGATATGGGCTCCCCCCCCCCCCCCCAATACCCCGGTTCCCCACAGTTCCCCAGGCTTGTCTCGGGGGATTGGGGGGGCTGGGGTGGTGGAGGGGGTGGAGTGGTGATTCTTAAGATTTACCCTCAGAAAACTCACATTTGCTTCCTTATTAATGAGACTTTCTATATAACAAAGAGAGGCCATTCTTTGTTAATTCATATTGAAAGACACCCTAAACTTAATCTAACCTAACAAAACCCTGAATAATTACCATACACTTGACCCAGAAAACTCATATTTGCTTCCTTAATAATGAGACTTTCTATATAACAATGTGAGGTCATTCTTTGTGTATTTATACCATACAGACTTCACCCCTTCCCAGGCAGTCTATACACTGAGGCACCCCTGGATCGCGAGTCCCTGCCCGTGCACAGCCTCAAGGTGTCCGTGATGGACGAAGAGATCCGGGCCAGCTTCACGGTGGTGCGCGACAAGAACAAAAACCCACCAGTCTTTACGCTGCCGGAGTACCAGGCGAACATCATGGCTCCCAGGACGACCATTCTCAAGGTGGGGAACAGGGAGGAGAATATAGGGAAAGAGGAAGAGAAGCAGAGAGAAAAAGGGGGAAGGGGAGGAGAAAAAAAGAGATGAGGAAGAGGAAGAGAAAAATCAAGCATTTGTGGTGGATAGTGGAGTGTTTCCCATGTGGTATTGGTGTGCTGGATATCCCTTCAATGCTAGCCTGGTAACATACACTCCCAGGTCTTTCTCTGACTCTGTGGTGGATAGTGGAGTGTTTCCCATGTGGTATTGGTGTGCTGGATATCCCTTCACTGGTAGCCTGGTAACATACACTCCCAGGTCTTTCTCTGGCTCTGTGGTGGATAGTGGAGTGTTTCCCATGTGGTATTGGTGTGCTGGATATCCCTTCACTGGTAGCCTGGTAACATACACTCCCAGGTCTTTCTCTGGCTCTGTGGTGGATAGTGGAGTGTTTCCCATGTGGTATTGGTGTGCTGGATATCCCTTCACTGGTAGCCTGGTACCATACACTCCCAGGTTTTTCTCTGCCTCTGTGGTGGATAGTGGAGTGTTTCCCATGTGGTATTGGTGTGCTGGATATCCCTTCACTGGTAGCCTGGTAACATACACTCCCAGGTCTTTCTTTGCTTCTGTGGTGGATAGTGGAGTGTTTCCCATGTGGTATTGGTGTGCTGGATATCCCTTCACTGGTAGCCTGGTAACATACACTCCCAGGTCTTTCTCTGCCCCTGTGGTGAATAGTGGAGTGTTTCCCATGTGGTATTGGTGTGCTGGATATCCCTTCACTGGTAGCCTGGTAACATACACTCCCAGGTCTTTCTCTGCCTCTGTGGTGGATAGTGGAGTGTTTCCCATGTGGTATTGGTGTGCTGGATATCCCTTCACTGGTAGCCTGGTAACATACACTCCCAGGTCTTTCTCTGCCTCTGTGGTGGATAGTGGAGTGTTTCCCATGTGGTATTGGTATGCTGGATATCCCTTCACTGGTAGCCTAGTAACATACACTCTCAGGTCTTTCTCTGCCTCTGTGGTGGATAGTGGAGTGTTTCCCATGTGGTATTGGTGTGCTGGATATCCCTTCACTGATAGCCTGGTAACATACACTCCTAGGTCTTTCTCTGCCTCTGTGGTGGATAGTGGAGTGTTTCCCATGTGGTATTGGTGTGCTGGATATCCTTTCACTGGTAGCCTGGTAACATACACTCCCAGGTCTTTCTCTGCCTCTGTGGTGGATAGTGGAGTGTTTCCCATGGGGTATTGGTGTGCTGGATATCCCTTCACTGGTAGCCTGGTAACATACACTCCCATGTCTTTCTCTGTGGTGGATAGTGGAGTGTTTCCCATGTGGTATTGGTGTACTGGATATCCCTTCACTGGTAGCCTGGTAACATATACTCCACGACTTTCTACTCATGCTCATCCCTATACTGTCCAAACCCCATATGCATGAGTTAACCAGCATCTTCACTCTTTCATCCCTCGCACTGGTAAACTCTGGAACAATCTTCCTTCATCTGTATTTCCTCCTGCCTACGACTTGAACTCTTTCAAGAGGAGGGTATCAGGACACCTCTCCTCCCGAAATTGACCTCTGATTTTGGACACTCCTTTAACCTCTGTTCGGGAGCAGTGAGTAACGGGCTTTTTTTTATTTGTTTCTTTGTGCCCTTGAGCTGTCTCCTTAGCTGTAAAAAAAAAAAAAAAAAAAAAAAAATCAGTTATACACTTTTAACACTTGCCCGAAGATGTGATCCGGCCCTATGGCTTTCCTTCCATCTAAAGTTTCCATCAGCCTCAACAGTTCCCCTTTCTCAACCTTTACATAATTTAGCTTCTCTTCAGTATGATTTTCAAGCCCCCTGTCAAAGTCGGTCTCTTTCGTAAACACTTTATGAAAATTTTTATTTAATATTTTTGCAATTTCTTCGTCCTTCTCGTAGAATACACTTTTTTCTTTAAGTGTTTCCGCTCCTGCATTTCTTTCTAACTTCCTTTTCCTTCCCTTCCTTCCTTTCCTTTTCTTTCCTTTCCCTTCCTTCCTTCCTTTTCTTTCATTTCCTTTCCCTCCTTCCTACCTTCCTTTCCCTTCCCTTCCTTTTCTTTCCTTTCCTTTCCTTCCCTTCCTTCTTTTCCCTTTCCCTTCCCTTCCCTTTCCTTCAATAACCTTCCCCTTCCTTCCTTCCTTCCTTCCTTCCCTTCCTTTCCTTTCCTTTCCCTCCCTTCCTTCCCTTCCCTTCCATTTATGAATTTGTAAAACATTTTTGGTTCTTCCTCACAACAAAAAACTATTCTTCTTTCAAATTTAGCTTCCTCTTCTCTCCTTATTTTCACATATTCATTTTTTTCTTTTTATATTTGTCTCTGTTATTCTTATTTGGTCTTGTCTTTAAATTCAATATCAATACTCCTCTTCATATCAGTCCAGTCTACCCCAGCGAAGAAACTCTTGAGTCCAACGTAATCTGCCTTTGCATAATTTTTCCATTTTTCCTTATATGTCTCATCCCGATATTCATATCTTTCCTTACTTTTCATCTGTGTGTTTCAATCTGACTGTGTGTGTGTGTTTATTTGCATTTTCTGAAGCTGTATGTGTGTGTGTGTGTGTGTGTCCATCTGTATGAGTGTGTGTGTGTGTGTGTGTGTGTGTGTGTGTGTGTGTGTGTGTGTGTGTGTGTGTGTGTGTGTGTTAAGAAGCTGTACAAACAGTAAATTGATTCATTGGGTTTCCAACAACGTGATGTAAGAGACGTGTAAATAACAGCAGCCAAGTATTGGGGGAGCCAAGGCCCCGGGTGCGCGGTTTCGGGGGCGCCAAAATTGGACACCAGAATTTTGAATTGTAAGAAATATAAAATAATATAAAAACTTCTCCAGTTGAGTCAAAGTGTGATTTTAGCTGCGCTGTTCCTATAAAGTACACACCTTTGAGGTCGCTGGTGTTCCACGGCCTGACATTTGATAGCTACTTTTACCGAGGACTATATGATCACCAGATCACTGTACTGCCCCAGGTGCCAAATTTTAAAGATTCGCCACTGGTAAATACATTTCTTCTCGTAGAATTTCCTGTTTTACTCCAATCCATGTGTGTGTGTGTGTGTGTGTGTGTGTGTGTGTGTGTGTGTGTTACTCTCCTGTGCACTGAGGCAATGATTCACAGCCTAAAACAGTTAGGAAATGTGTTAAGGATGAAATAGGATGCTCGGAAACGGTAGTCTGAATTTTATGGTGAAAGATCCATCCTGCCGGGGGGGACCTGGAATGGACGGGGCAGCTTGGGGCAGACTGTCAGGGGTGGAGGAAAGAATAGAAAGGGAGGGGAAGGGAAAGGAAGGAAGGGAAGGGAAAGGAAGCGATAGGAAAGAAAGGAAATGGAAAGGAAGGGAAGGGAAAGGAAGGGAAGGGAAAGGAAAAAAAGGGAAGGGAAAGGAAAAAAAGGGAAGGATAAGAAAGGAAGGGAAGGGAAAGGAAGGAAGGGAAGGAAGGGAGGGAAAGGAAAGGAAAGGAAAGAAGGGAAGGGAAAGGAAGAAAAGGAGGGAAAGGAAAGGAAGGGAAATAACAACAACAACAGGATGCTAATGAGTCTGTTTGTCCACAGCTCCAGAAAACGACGAAAGGAAGAACCAAAGGAAGGAAGGAAGACCATCTCAGAAGACCCCAGAGTCAGCCCCTACAGTCCATCATAGTCCAAGAAATAGCTGAAGGAAGTCTAAAGTCCAAGCAACCTTCCTTTTTTTCTGATTCAAGTTGTCTTTACCTTCAGCGAGGGGGCAAGGCGACCATGGACCTCTCCCTTCCTTTTCTTTCCTTTCCTTTCCCTCCCTTCCTTCCCTTCCCTTCCTTTTCTTTCCTTTCCTTTCTTTTCCTTTCCCTCTCTCCCTTCCTTCCTTTTCTTTCCTTTCCTTTCCCTTCCTTCCTTCCTTTCCCTTCTTTCCTTTTCTTTCCTTTCCTTTCCCTCCCTTCCTTTTCCTTCCCTTCCTTCCTTTCCTTTCCCTTCCTTCCTTCCTTCCTTCCCTTCCCTTCCTTTTCTTTCCTTTTCTTTCCCTTCCCTTCCTTCCTTCCTTCCTTTCCCTTCCCTTCCTTTCCTTTCCCTCCCTTCCTTCCTTTCCCTTCCCTTCCTTCCTTTCCTTTTCTTTCCCTCCCTTCCTTTCCTTTTCTTTCCCTCCCTTCCCCTTCCTTTCCTTCCCTTCCCTTCCCTGTCATCAGCCCCACTGTGTCTGCCATCCATGTCTTGCAGCAGGCCAGCGATGAGTTCGATCCTTTGACATCCTCTTCTTCCTTCCAAGCAAGCAGTCACTCTCTCCTCAGCACATGACCCAGAAGCTTCACTTGTCCTATGCTTTTCATCTAGTGCCTGTCTGCTGCTGCTGCTCTTTGTCATAGAGTTAAGTTGTCATTATCTTAGTTAGTTAGTTAGTTAGAGGTCCAGATAATTGTTGTATGGGCAAGACTCCTGTCCCTCCCTCTCCTTCCCTCCCTTCCTCTCCCCCTGTCCCCCAAGTTCCCAGTCTGCGGAGGTCCGGATAAATGTTGTAAGGGTAAGACTCCTGTCCCTCCCTCTCCCTTCCTTTCCAGTCTTTCTCTCTTGTTCCATTATTTATTTTCTCTCCCTCCCTCTTGCGTTGCTCTCTCCCTTCTTTCATCTCCTCTTCCTTCAGCCTTATTATCGTCTTCCTTCTAATCCATATCATTTTCTCTCTCCCTTTTACATCTGCTTTATTTCCTTCTCTCTCTTCAAACCCATTGGAATAACAATAATAATTACACACACTACAATTCCATCTTTATTTATCAACAGCACACACACACACAGGGGAGGTCATGTGGCTATCTATGGTGTGGGTTGGGTCGCTGTCTAAGAGGGCATGTGTCTGTAGGGTTATAAACATCCTGTAGGGTGACATCCTGTTGACCTTGTGACCTGAGAGAGAGGGGGGGGGGGTCCTTTTATGTGGCTGGGGGGTATGTGTCTGTGGGGATTGTCAACATACTGTGGTGTGACATCCTGTGAGGTGAGGTGAGGTGAGGTGATATATATATATATATATATATATATATATATATATATATATATATATATATTTATAGATATATAGAGATATATATATATATATATATATATATATATATATATTTCTTTTTCAACATCTCCAGGACTTGTTCAATCTCCCAGGTGCTCTCCTCTCCTGACACTGCCACATCAAGAGGAAGAGGAGGAGGAGGAGGAAAGAGAGAGAAGAGGTACTCTCTGTGTGTGTATATGTATGTCTGTGTATAAGGTTCCATAAGCTAGATCTTCCCCCGGCCTTCTATGGGGCTCAAATTATGCCCCCACAGAAGGGTTCGGGGAGGAGCCAGTCTGTGGAACCTGATTGGACGTTGTCAAAATATATATTAATAAAGTTTTTGAAATTATGAAGAAATTATATGTTTTACTGTGAGTGTGTGTGTGTGTGTGTGTGTGTGTGTGTGTGAGAGAGAGAGAGAGAGAGAGAGAGAGAGAGAGAGAGAGAGAGAGAGAGAGATTACTTCTTCTCCTTCTTCTGTTCCTCTTGTTATCTCTTCCTCCTCCTCTTCTTCCTCCAAATCTGTGAATACAAATTTTTATTAATGGAATGAAATGGAAGAGAGAGATTTAAGGAAGGAGAGGAAAGGAAGGAAGAAAATGGGTAGAAATTTGATGAATGGAGGAGGAAGAGTAAGTAGAAGGAGAGGGAGAGAGGAAGGTAATGGGAGAGAGAGAGAGAGAGAGAGAGAGAGAGAGAGAGAGAGAGAGAGAGAGAGAGAGAGAGAGAAACATGCATTTATTGAGAGTAGAACTGACAGCCTTACACACACACACACACACACACACACACACACACACACACACACACACATGCTTAAATAGACAGGTAAAGCACAAGACATTATTAATTAAGTAAGTTACCTAAGGAAAGAATTATATTGTTATAGTATGAAGCAGATTATTATAGCATGAGAGAGAGTGAGTCAGTCACAAATCTCTCTCTCTCTCTCTCTCTCTCTCTCTCTCTCTCTCTCTCTCTCTCTCTCTCTCTCTCTCTCTCTCTCTCTCTCTCTCTCTCTCATATAGATAGATAGATATAATGTACTACAGCACAAAGCCCACCAATATATACTCAACCCCTTGACTGCAGATTTCCTACAAGACAACATTTCCAAGCTACAGCAATGGATCAAAAAGTGTCTGCTACAATTCAATGAAGAAAAATCTAATGTCTTGCACCTTGGGAGGGGATACCCAGCACACCAATACCACATGGGAAGCACTCCACTACCCACCACAGGGGCAGACAAAGACCTGGGAGTGTATGTTACCAGGCTACCGGTGAAGTGATACCCAGCACACCAATACCACATGGGAAACACTCCACTATCCACCACAGAGGCAAGCAAGACCTGGGAGTGTATGTTACCAGGCTACCGGTGAAGGGATACCCAGCACACCAATACCACATGGGAAACACTCCACTATCCACCACAGAGGCAGAGAAAGACCTGGGAGTGTATGTTACCAGGCTACCAGTGAAGGGATATCCAGCACACCAATACCACATGGGAAACACTCCACTATCCACCACAGAGGCAGAGAAAGACCTGGGAGTGTATGTTACCAGGCTACCAGTGAAGGGATCTCCAGCACACCAATACCACATGGGAAACACTCCACTATCCACCACAGAGAGAGAGAGAGAGAGAGAGAGAGAGAGAGAGAGAGAGAGAGAGAGAGAGAGAGAGAGAGAGAGAGAGAGAGAGAGAGAGAGAGAGAGAGAGAATTACAGGCCAATATCACTCCTCCCAATCATCAGCAAGATATTTGAGAGGATCATCGGGGAGCAATTGACATCCTTCCTCGAGGAAAACCACCTGCAGTCACCGAAGCAGTTTGGTTTTCGGAAGGGCCGCTCTACCTCAGACCTCCTCCTTCTCCTCTCAAAGTCCTGGCATGACGCCCTTGATGACGGCCACCCCTCTCGTGATTGCCCTGGATATAGCTGGCGCGTTCGACTCCGTTTGGCACCGCGGTCTGACGGCGAAGCTACAGCAACTAGGCATCACGGGGGACCTGCTGCGCCTGCTCTCAAACTACCTGTTAGGCAGGAACCTCCGCGTAGCAGTCAACGGAAGCACCTCAACCAGCTTCCCGGTGGAGGCCTCCGTTCCACAGAGGTCCGTCCTTGGACCTATTCTGTGGAACATATACTTTAACGACCTCCTGCAAACCATCCCGGCAGCAAGCGCTTACGCCGACGACTGCACCCTCTCCAGAACATACAAGAGGGAGGAAGCCCAGGACGTGATAGAGTCCATCAACAGACAGTTGGCAGACATAATGGCCTGGGGAAAGAGGTGGCAAGTCAGGTTTGCCCCTGACAAAACCCAGGCCATGGTAATATCACGTTCTCGGGAGGACGCGAGACAACTCCACGGCAGACCGAGATTCGGGAACGACACCATCCCTCTGCAGGCCAGCGTCGACATCCTGGGCGTGGAGGTGGACTCCCAGCTGCGGTTCGACCGTCACCTTGAAAGGGTGGTGCACAAAGCCTCCCAGAAGGTGAACCTCCTGCGCCGCATGAAGAACCTCCTCGATGCTGAGGGCCTGAACACCCTCTATAAGGCACAAGTCCGTCCAGTGATGGAGTATGCACCGCTCACCTGGATGGCCAGCGCCCGCTGCCACCTCAACCTGCTAGACAAGGTGCAGAGGAGGGCTGAACGCCTCATCAACGGCACCCAGCACCACCGACCGAGCCAGTGGGAGACACAGCGACAACAACATCGACGACAACAACAACAACAACACCCACAAGAGGGACGGGCAAGACCACCCACGAACCACCTGAACAGCCGTGAGCACCGTCGCCGCGTCGCTGCCCTGACGGTGCTTTACAAGGCACAAGTGGGCCTAGTGCCCCACCTGACGGACCTGAGGGCTACCTGGAGGAGGTCTGAGCGCAGCACGAGAACGGTGCTGAGCAACGCCTCCCTCCTGGAAGTGCCAATGGCCCGCTCCAGCACCCACCAACGTGCCTTCTCCATCGCAGCGGTGGTGTGGTGGAACAACCTCACTGCTGATGTAGATGTGACACAACTGTCCACTCAGCAGATGAAGGTTGCGTCCCACAGGTGACTACTCCTACACCCACCGTAAACATGTATATAATTGTATAATATAATCGGCAGAAGCTTTTAAATAGCTCCTCAACGGCCATGTACTAATGTACTGAACATGTTTAAATAAAAGAGAGAGAGAGAGAGAGAGAGAGAGAGAGAGAGAGAGAGAGAGAGAGAGAGAGAGAGACCCAACATAGTGAGGGAGAAGGTGTGGTACAGAGGAAGGACATCAGACTATTTACCAACATGCTAAACCAAATTTTATATGCAGGTCTTACAGTAGCGAAATTCATGCAGGCAAATCAACATACTACAGGAAGAGGAGAAGGGAACAGTTGGAAAGTTTGGTTTAGTGGGCAGCGCAACATCTGTGGTCATGTGCTGGAGAGGGACAGGAGGGGAAAGAATTATAGGAGAAGGGAACAGTTGGAAAGTTTGGTTTAGTGGGCAGCGCAACATCTGTGGTCATATGCCGGAGAGAGACGGAAGGGGAAGGAATTACAGGGGAAGGAATTATAGGAGAAGGGAACAGACCCCAGGAGACGGGACACAACATCTGTGGTCATATGCCGGAGAGAGACAGAAGAGGAAGGTATTATAGGAGAAGGGAACAGACCCCAGGAGACGGGACACAACATCTGTGGTCATATGCCGGAGAGAGACAGAAGGGAAGGAATTATAGGAGAAGGGAACAGACCCCAGGAGACGGGACACAACATCTGTGGTCATATGCCGGAGAGAGACAGGAGGGGAAGGAATTATAGGAGAAGGGAACAGACCCCAGGAGACGGGACACAACACCTGTGGTCATATGCCGGAGAGAGACAGGAGGGGAAGGAATTATAGGAGAGGGGAACAGACTCCAGGAGACGGGACACAACATCTGTGGTCATATGCCGGAGAGGGACAGGAGGGGAAGGAATTATAGGAGGAGGGAACAGACCCCAGGAGACGGGACACAACATCTGTGGTCATATGCCGGAGAGGGACGGGAGGGGAAGGAATTATAGGAGAAGGGAACAGACCCCAGGAGACAGGACACAACATCTGTGGTCATATACCGGAGAGAGACAGAAGGGGGAGGAATTATAGGAGAAGGGAACAGACCCCAGGAGACGGGACACAACATCAGTGGTCATATGCCGGAGAGACAGAAGGGGAAGGATTTATAGGAAAAGGGAGCAGACCCCAGGAGACGGGACACAACCCCCGATTAATACCTGGTACCCATTCACTGCTGGGTGGCCAGGGGCGTAGGGTATCGGAAAAGCCGCCCAAATTTTTCAGCTCTGCCCAGGAATCGAACCCGGGCTCTCTCAGGAGGAGGAGTAGGAGGAAGGAAGGGAGAGGAGGAGGATGAGGAAGAGAGATAAGGAAGAGGAGGAAGGGAAAGAGATTAAACAGAAAAGAAGGAAGAAAAAATGAAAGGCATACAATTTAGAAGCACAAGCAAGCTATGACCATATTACAAGCTCTCTTGCTTAATAAATATTGCTGGAAATGACCTCAAGGGAATGGGCAAGGAAGGGAGGTTGAAGATACCCTAAACTTCACAAAACCTGACAAAAACAAAACAGTTACTATAGGTCTTGACTCAGAAATTCATATATGCTTCCTTACTAATGAGACTTTCTATACAACTAAGTGGGGTCATTCTTTGTTGATTTATACTGTAAAGTGCTGGCTATCATGTGTTTGAAGATACCCTAAACTTAACCTAACATAACCTATCAAAAGCCGAAACAGTTACTATATGGATTGACTCAAAAATTCATATATGCTGCCTTACTAATGAGACTTTCTATACAACTAAGTGAGGTCATTCTTTGTTCATTTATACTGTAAAATGCTGGCTATCATGTGTTTGAAGATACCCTAAACTTAATATAACATAACCTATCAATACCCCAAACAGTTACTATATGGATTGACTCAGAAAATTCATATATGCTCCCTTACTAATGATACTTTCTATACAAATAAGTGAGGTCATTCTTTGTTGATTTATACTGTAAAGTGCTGGCTATCACGTGTTTGAAGATACCCGGCCTAAACTTAACCTAACATAACCTATCAAAACCACTAACAGTTACTACAGGTCTTGACCCAGGAAATTCATATATGCTTCCTTACTAATGAGACTTTATGTACAACTAAGTGAGGTCATTCTTTGTTGATGTATACTGTAAAGTGCTGGCTATCATGTGTTTGAAGATACCCTAAACTTAACCTAACATAACCATTCAAAACCCCAAACAGTTACTATAGGTCTTGACTCAGAAAATTCATATATGATTCCTTACTAATAAGAATTTCTGTACAACTAAGTGAGGTCATTCTTTGTTGATTTATACTGTAAAGTGCTGGCTATCATGTGTTTGAAGATACCCTAAACTTAACCTAACATAACCTATCAAAACCCCAAACAGTTACTTAAGGGATTGACTCAGAAAATTCATATATGCTTCCTTACTAATGAGACTTTCAATACAACTAAGTGAGGTCATTCTTTGTTGATTTATACTGTAAAGTGCTGGCTATCATGTGTTTGAAGATACCCTAAACTTAACCTAACATAACCTATCAAACCCCCAAACAGTGACTGAAAATTCATATATGCTTCCTTAGTAATGACACTTTCTATACAACTAAGTGAGGTCATTCTTTGTTGATTTATATTATTAGGTGCTGGTCATCATGTGTTTGAAGATACCCTAAACTTAACCTAACATAACCTATCAAAACCAAAAACAGTTACTATAGGTCTTGACTCAGAAAATTCATATATGCTTCCTTACTAATGAGACTTTCTATACAACTGTTGATTTATACTGTAAAGTGCTGGCTATCATGTGTTTGAAGATACCCTAAACTTAACCTAACATAACCTATCAAAACCCCAAACAGTTATTATATGGATTGACTCAGAAAATTCATTTATGCTTCCTTAATAACGAGCCTTTCTATACAACTAAGTGTGGTCATTCTTTGTTGATTTATACTGTAAAATGCTGGCTATCATGTGTTTGAAGATACCCTAAACTTAACCTAACATAACCTATCAAAACCCCAAACAGTTACTATAGGGATTGACTCAGAAAATTCATATATGCTTCCTTACTAATGAGACTTTCTATACAACTGAGGTCATTCTTTGTTGATTTATACTGTAAAATTCTGGCTATCATGTGTTTGAAGATACCGTAAACTTAACCTAACATAACCTATCAAAACCCCAAAGTTATATGGATTGACTCAGAAAATTCATATATGCTTCCTTACTAATGAGACTTTCAATACAATTAAGTGAGGTCATTCTTTGTTGATTTATACTGTAAAGTGCTGGCTATCATGTGTTTGAAGATACCCTAAGCTTAACCTAACATAACCTATCAAAACCCCAAACAGTTACTATAGGTCTTGACTCAGAAAATTCATATATGCTTCCTTACTAATGAGACTTTCTTTACAACTATGTGAGCTCATTCTTTGTTGATTCATACTGTAAAGTGCTGGCTATCATGTGTTTGAAGATACCCTACACTTAACCTAATATAACCTATCAAAACCCCAAACAGTTGCTATATGGATTGACTAAGAAAATTCATATATGCTTCCTGACTAATGAGACTTTCTATACAACTAAGTGAGCTCATTCTTTGTTGATTTATACTGTAAAGTGCTGGCTATCATGTGTTTGAAGATACCCTAAACTTAACCTAACATAACAAAAATAAAAGTCACTATAGGTCTTGACTCAGAAAATTCATATATGCTTCTTTACTAAGGAGACTTTCTAAACAACTAAATGAAGTCTTTGTTGATTTATACTATTAGGTGCTGGCCATCATGTGTTTGAAGATACTCTAAACTTAACCTAACATAAACAAAACACTAACCAAACGTCATGACTCGGAAAATTCATTTTTGCTTCCTTACTAATGAGATTTTCTATACAACTAAGTGAGATAATTCTTTGTTGATTTATACTATTAGGTGCTGGCCATCATGTGTTTGAATATACCCTAAACTTAACCTAACAAAAACAAAACAGTTACTATAGGTCTTGACTCAGAAAATTCATATATGCTTCCTTACTAATGAGACTTTCTATACAACTCAATGATGTCATTCTTTGTTGATTTATACTTTTAGGTGCTGGCTATCATGTGTTTGAAGATAACCTAAACTTACCCTAACCTAACATAACAAAAACAAGACAGTTGCTATAGGTCTTGACTCGGAAATTCATATATGCTTCCTTACTAATGAGACTTTCTATACAACTAAGTGAGATAATTCTTTGTTGACTTACACTGTAAAGCGCTGGCCATTATGTGTTTGAAGATACCCTAAACTTAATCCGGTTGCAGCGACGGGCCAAATTTGTGGCTTTGCCGTGTAGCAGCAACAGGCCAAATTTGTGCCATGATATAAACCCCCCAAAAATAGATGATACATAATCTGATCACAAATGCTTTGATATATATTATGAAATGGTTTGTGTGAGAGATGATTTTTTCTCATTTTTCTCGCTTAGAGGGACCATTAAGAAACATGATCCCCGCTGTTGCCGGGTTAAATAAAAATAACCTAACAAAACATTACTGTATAAGGAGAGACCAAACCAAGGAAACTGACCTCTCTTTTGGCCACCTTTCACTATTGTCTTTGTGGGAACAGCGATTAGCGGGCTTTTTATTTTACACCTTTTTTGTTGCCCTTGAGGCGATTCCTTAGCTGTGAAAAAAAAAAATGATGCGGTGTTGCTTTCTGGAGGTGACTGTGGCGATGGTGGTGGTGGTGCCCTGGGCCATCCTCGCCTCACTTGGTAACACTTGGTTGTGGTGAATTCTGCAAGAGAAGGAAGAGATCAAAGTTCTTGCACTACATGGGTAGGCGGTGGCTGAGTGGTAGCGTGCTGGGCCCACATTCACAGCGTGATGGACGACGAGGGTTCGAATCCCCATGCTACCACCTGGGATTTTTCAGTCACCGCCGAGTGGCTTAAAACTACCCACATGCTGTCCTGAAGACCACCCATCAACCCGGACTCTAGAGGAAACCAACTGTCCTAGTGAATCAAGAACGAGTTCCGGGGGGCAGCATGAGCCAAGAGAAGATGGTGCCACTATAAACACTTGCCTGCGCCATGACGGGCTGGGGCCGAACACCATCCAGGCCCCTCAAGAGAGCCTACCGGCGCTATAGGCGTAGACATGATTATAAAAAAAAAATAATAATAAATAGAATAAAAATAAAAAAAAGGACTTTATCCCACGGATACAGGCTCTGAGCTCCCTCAAGACCTGAAATAACCGTGTATATAATAATGCAGATATGCCCACAGTGCATCTTACAGGTTTGGAGAAATAAAAAAAATAGATTTATTTGATTTAAATCCGTTTTTTTTTTTTTTATCTAATATGACTTTTTATTCAAATGATCATTTTTTTGGTATTTGTGGAATATATGATTCAACTTTGTGAGGACATTTTTTTACGGAGAAACTTTGGCAATGTCAAATGAATTCATAGTTGTTGTTTTTTTACATGTCTACGCTTATGGCGCCGGTAGGCTTGCTTGAGGGGCCTGGATGGTGGTCGGCCCCAGCCCGCATGGCGCAGGCAAGTGTTTATAGTGGCGCCATCTTCTCTTGGCTCATGCTGCCCCTCGGAACTCGTTCTTGATTCACTTGGACGGTTTCCTCTAGAGTCCGGGTTGATGGGTGGTCTTCAGGACAGCATGTGGGTAGTTTTAAGCCACTCGGCGGTGACTGAAAAATCCCAAGTGGTAGCGTGGGGATTCGAACCCGCGTCATCCATCACGCGGTGAATGTGGGCCCAGCATGCTACCCCTCAGCCACCGCCTACCCAAGATGAGTTGTCACGGGGAAATCATGAGTATAGAACACTGAGAGTTTAGTAAGATCAGACACTTTAAAACATGCATGATGTTATGGTGTATGCGGCCTACTTTATGTTTTCACTAACTCGAGTCTCCTTGAACAAAGCCCACCACCACTCAAGCTGAGGAGGCATGTGTGGGGGGCACTCCAGTGGCTGGCACATCATCTTTACCGTGTAACTAGTGATATATATATATATAATGTTTATTTGTCACCTTTTGTTGTTGTTGTAGCTTGAACCATCTTTTTTTCTCTCAGCTGAAAATATTTACAACACTGGTATCACATGGCTGTAGACACCCGAGCCAATATAGAGGCACTGTTTTCTTTGCATCATTCTCATGAGGGGGGGCAAGACAGGCAGAGGCTCACCAACCTGAAAGGAAGACTTGCATCGTCGGCCCCGGCAGATGGAGCAGCCACGTGGAGCAGCCCAGAGTAACCGTCCTTCAAGCATTGAGGGACAATTTTTCTCATTTTCTGGTGTTTGCTGCTGGTCTGCTGGGTGACCACTGTGCTCTCCAGTGTAATTCTGCTCTTGGTCTGCTGCGGGTCAGACAGCCAGCCGTTCCCCTACGGAAGAGAACAGAGCTCATAGTACCGATCTTTGGGTGGACTGAGACCACTCACACACTACACACCGCGACAACGAGGTCACAGCTCCTTGCCTGACGTCGCGTACCTACTCACTGCTAGGTGAACAGGGGCTACACGTGAAAGAAGATAAACCCAACTTATCTTCACCCGGCCGGGGAATCGATCCCCGGTCCTTATGGTTGTGAGCCAGACGCTCTAACCACTGAGCTACCGGGCGTGTGAGAATGAATGGAGCCCCAAGACAGATGGAGCAAGCCATTACTAATGTTAATGTTTAAATAAAAAACACAAGAACAAGAAAAGTGAAAAGGAAAATTCTCATAAAAATGATAATAATATCAAGGACTTAATTAGTATTTCCTAAGAGGTCCTAATTTAATGAAGAGATTTTCTATCTCTTTTTCTATTACTCTCTCGGCCCCACACGCCCTCTGCCTGTATCTCGAAACACACGAGAAATTAATCACGGCAAGGAGAGGGTATTCCCGGCTGCCTGGGACTGAACCCGCGACCAGCGTGACAGGAGAGCCACTCCCTACCGAGTCGGCCAAAAAGCTACCCCCCTGGCTAAGTGGGTTATGGGGGGCTCGTTCATCAGGCATAGTCGCCGCACCACACTAAACCTTGTGGCACTTTGTATGGGGGTCCCAAGCCAATCTTCAAGGTCCTAAGCTTCATCTTGAAGGTCCCATGTTTGAGTCAAATCCACAGGCTTCAGTGGATCATGAACTGTGTGCAAATGTGAGTGTATGCAGTTTGGAAATGAATTGATCCTGGATTTATACATGAGGAGAGATAAATGCCTTGGTGAAATGGGCCAAGGAGGGCCTGGGCTACCACGAGGCGAAGGACAGCCAGAGGAGGAACCATGAAAGGGAGAGGAGTCAGAGTGATACAGTAGGCAATACAAACCTACCTCTTGTTTGATATACTACATTGATTTGATTTACGCAATGACCTCTTCAAGGACACAATACTCGCGTAAATCGAGTTACCTGTACTCCTGCCACCCTCATCACTAGTGGGCTGCATCTGCTCACTCATACACTGATCATGATTCACATACACATGAATCATGATAATTGATTTAGTGGACTTTTTTGTTTTTTAATATATATATATATATATATATATATATATATATATATATATATATATATATATATATATATATATATATATATATATATATATATATATAGCCTATGCAAATTTTTCACGCCAACAGGAAAATCAATCTGGGCTTATCTTGAGGGGGTACAAGGGTTTAGACTCCCCTGATGGCATCATTGACAGCAGCAGGCCAGCACCCTCAGTCCATCTCCAGGGTATAATGTGAGAGCTTCTTACCCCCACGAGCACTCCCTGTGGGTAAATACACACTTCTCAGCCACAGGACACTGGGTGAGGCGAGGAGGAGGGTAAAGGTGGACCTGGGACTAGACGTTACCAGGCTACCAGTGAAACCCAAATCCGTGCCTATCGCAGCGGACGGGTTAAAAACTAAGTAAAAAACTAAGTAAAAAACTGACTCTCAGGGCAAAGTTGGAATATGAGAAACTGATTAAAAACATACAATTCATCTAAATATCCTAGTTCAGGGCTTTAGTGTTGGAGTTCATTCTCTACGAGTTATGGACCTGGAGTAGTGAGCACATCCCACATGATCTTGAACCCCTGAAGGGTGGGTGTTTTGACCACAAGGGCTCACTCAGAGGGGGGAAAATTGGGCCACAAATAGCTGGTCTTCAAGCACTCATAGTCCTTGATATAAACATCTTATGGATATACATGTAATACCATGATGTGCAGCATACAATGAACTCAATGGTGAAAGCAGCCTGATATGTGTGATGCCTGAGCGGGCCAAGCCAGACCTATTGCTGGGCTGAGCCTGGTGGACGGGACAATGTACTGGATGGGGGACTCACGCAAGCTAATTTATTATATAACACATGAAAGTTTACTTTTTAGGTGTGCATATGTTGTACATATCTTGTGCTCTGTCTGGCTGGCTATCTTGGTTAGACTCTCTCTCTCTCTCTCTCTCTCTCTCTCTCTCTCTCTCTCTCTCTCTCTCTCTCTCTCTCTCTCTCTCTCATATACAGGATACAGGATTTTAAAAATCTATACATTTCAAGACAACTTATTTCTCTCTTGAAAACATGTATGTGTAGAAAAACATAATTTTCAATGGAAGTGTAACATATGAAATTTTTTTTCTTCTAAT
Organism: Eriocheir sinensis; assembly: GCF_024679095.1. Taxonomy (NCBI): domain Eukaryota; kingdom Metazoa; phylum Arthropoda; class Malacostraca; order Decapoda; family Varunidae; genus Eriocheir; species Eriocheir sinensis. Next base: position 44,821 of record NW_026110592.1, on the reverse strand, counting down.
GTTTACTAATATTCTGATAAAATAATAATGGCAGGTGTTGCTTGGTGCCACTGGGAGTCAGGGGTGCAAGCAAGCATTTTGTGTAGTGTTTGTTTTCTGACTTGTGCTGCCCACCTGTGCCTGGGAGTTCCCTGCCTGGCTGGCTGTTTTTTTTTTTTTTTTTTTTTTTTTTTGGGGGGGGGGTTAATGCCAACCCTGAGGATTACTAACAAGTGGAACAGCCTTACTGAACATGTAATCACCAGCACTAGTGTGAATATGTTTAACCCGGTAGCAGCAACGGGCCAAATTTGTGGCTTTACCGTGTACCAGCAACGGGCCAAATTTTTGCCATGACATAACCCTCCAAAATAGATGAAGCATAAACTGATCACAAATGCGTTGACATATATTATGAAATGGTTTGCGCGAGTGATGATTTTTCTCATCAATTCGCTTAGAGTGGCCATTAAGAAACATGATCCCCTGCTACCGGGTTAAGAATAGATATGACCAGTTTGAGGCTGAACAGAAACAGAGAAGAGGCACCAGGCCCTTATGACTCTCTTGCCTCTTATACTTTCACTGGGTAAGCATCTTCACTCAGGGTCGGACTGGCCTATGTGCCCGTGTGCCAATGTACTTACTCGTGTTTCTTATTTATCTGGTCCCACTTCTGCCGAAGCGCTCTGCAGGACCCACATATTTTAATTAATTAAATTTTCAATATTGATCACAACTTATATGCTAAGTTAATTGTCAATGGCACATGGGCCCCCCAAGGTACATGTGTAGTGCGGCAACTATGCCTGATGAACGAGCCTCCCATAACCCACTTAGCCAGGGGGGTACCTCTTTGGCCGACTCGGTAAGGAGTGGCTCTCCTGTCATGTTGGTCGCGGGTTCAATCCCAGGCAGCCAGCGAATACCCACACCTTGTCTTCATTAATTTCTCGCGTTTTTCGATACACGCAGAGGACGTGTTGGGAAATAAGAGGAAATATAAAAAGGAAATCGACCGGGGCATGACACATGGGCCCCTGGACTTAACCCATGCCAATGTGTATTATTTGAATATTTTGATATTTTAGCTTACATGGGCCCGGGCCCCTCCAGCCACTAGATGGCACGGCCCCCTTCAGCACCCCAGTCCGACTCTGTCTTCGCTAGGTAAGCACGTCAGCGTTGCCACGAACCCGCGCCATGAACCCTTGAATCTCGATTGCAAGTTTACCGTTGATGAGGTTTCAGGCCCAGCGCTCCACAGGGCCACTAACATTATAACAGTAATATTAGCACCTAAAGTTGTCCTCAATCCTCATATTTGTTAAGTCGAAGGATTTAGTGGATAAATGAGTTTTCAGCTCTTTCTTGTCTTACGTAACAGTGCCACACCTCGCCTAATCGCCCTTACCGGAGCACCCGGCAGCCCACACAACCCTGATGACAATGAGTGTGGTAACTGCCCCAACAATAGCCACTTTTAAAGCGCGTTATGACCAGCGTTCCCAGATTATCGTACTCAGAGCATCGTATTTTTCGGTTTCCCCACAACTATTGCAAAAGGAAGACACCAGTAATTAACCATTTCAACGAAAACTATAAATAACTCTAACTATTGAGGTGGAGGAGACTGTTTTGAGGTCGGAAGTCGGTAAATATAAGCGGCTGAGCACGACAATCTGGCAACGCTGGTTATGACAGACACCTTGATTTGATTAACTAAGATACTGGCTAACTATCTTAAGAGGTGGGGGACATCATACGAAGTCCTCTTAATTCCCCACTATTTATTCCTAGCTAAGCATTCCTAGATAAGACAGACACGGGGGAAGGAAGGACGGAGGGAAGAATAAAGGAGGAACCAGTGAGCGCCATGGGGAACCTCACCTGTCACTCCGCCGTCACCAGCTTGGCCATCTCCACCTTTCTCTTGAGCCGCTTCTCCACCTCGGGTTTCTTAGCCATCATGAAGTAGAAGAAGAAGGCGTTGCTTCTCTTCTGCTTGTCCATCGCTGCCCGCCAGGAATACTCAGGAGGTGGAGGAGGAGGGAGAGCACGGCCGTACGTCTTGCCTCGATGGTGGTGGACGGAGCACTGACTCGCAACGTCGCAAGTTCACAACCAGCGTTACCATATTGTCGTACTGGGCATAACATTTTCTTCTGCTTGAGGCCCAAAACTGTCGACCCTACACTGATAACGATATACATTCACAATTAGAGTTCAGATGGTTAATTATCGATGTTTATCTGCAATTGTTATGGGTCAGAAATAGGAAAATGCGATGTTCTGAGTACGACAATATGGCAACGTGCTCGCATCGTTGCCAAAGTGTCGTACTCAGCTGCTCATTTTTCCCGATTTCAGGCAAAAAAATGTCCCACCCATAAAACTAACGATACTTTGATTTCCCAACAAAAACTCCTAATGTGTTCAGCAGATGCAAACCTTTCCCTGAGTTGTGCTATAGCAGTGTCCGAAAATGGGAGAAAAATAGCTCTTCGATAGTACTCCTATAATTGATGATTGATTGATATAGTTTATTATTGCAAGTAAAACAACAAAGGAGAAGGGAGGACCATGCCATTTGCTGTTGGAGGGTTTGCCTTAATTATGTTTCTGATGACCACTGATTGTTCAAGGCTTCTAAAAGTTGGTTGAATTTATTTCCACGATAGGACTGAAATGCATCTATGCAGCTCTGTACACCAGCACCATCAGTTCTTGTTGTGACCCCTGCAGCTTTTCTGGCAAGGGTTTAGTGACACTTAGAACTGAGCTGAGCACTCAAACTGAGAAAACCTGGGTCACTTATTGCTTTAGATTAGGCTTGGCTACTGATTCTTCACCTAACGTGTTTGCATAATTAATTAATTATTATTTCATTATTATTTCATTAACTACCTACCTCATTATCCGGGGCATCAGCCGAGTCAGTGGTGACTTTCCTACACCAGATAGAGTACGTACGTGAAGCGTTTTGTCCAAGGAGGAAATATGTAAGGAATGGAAAGGAACACCCAAGCCTGCCTGAATTCAAGGAATGACACACGCTATAGAAAAAAAGTACTACATAAACAGAAAATGAAGTCTATCAATCATAATTCTCAGAAATTTGAAATTTGTGGTCAGAAAATATTATACGGATAACATGAATAGGCCACGTGAGCCTACGTCGTCAATGAATGTTTCTCAAAATAGATCACCTGCTCTTATTCAACTCAGCAGCTCCATTGTTCAGGTGCTGAACACACAATAGTCACTCAGCCACTCTACACTGTCCACTGTCAAGCACAAAACAGTCATTAAAGGTGGTAATATAGCGGCAAAGGTCGACCTTACAGGTCCCATACGCGTCTCGTGTCGCCTGCCACTCTCCCCGTCATAATACAGAATCAATTACTACATACTCACCACTGTCACCAGACAAGCTCACTTGGTGCCTCTACAGTATAATTATATAGTCCTCCAATCACTTTGACTGCACCTTACACCTAAAATCAAGTAAATTTGAGAGGCAAGAAGGAGAGAAGGCACACTTACGACTTTCGTGCTCTCTCTCTCTCTCTCTCTCTCTCTCTCTCTCTCTCTCTCTCTCTCTCTCTCTCTCTCTCTCTCTCTCTCTGCCAGAGCCATCCCATCTCGTATTCCTGTCACCCGCCACTTGACAGCTTGACATCGCAGCACTCTACACACAATTTTATGAGCCCATCATTTAACGCTTTACTTTTTTTTTCACTCAGAGCAAACCTTATGTCCTACCATTAACTCAAAACAAAACCAAAGGGGAAATAACTCGGTCACTCGGTGCCACTGAGCTCTCAACTCCACACACACACACACACACACACACACACACACACATTCGTAGTCGTAATACTAATATACATATTCCTATTATTTTCCCGTAACATTTAATTATTCATTATTATCCCCCCCCCCGTCGGGGATCACGGACCTCCATCTCTCACTATCATCAGCCATTCTCACAACTTCTGCCACACTGTGTCTTCCATCCATGTCTTGTAGCAGGCTGTCCATAAATTTAATTCTTTGACGTCCTCTCGCTCCTCTGCCTTCCACTCTTCCAGGCAAACAGTCACTTTCTAGTCCTCTCCTTCTTAGCACATGACCCAGAAACTTTAGTTGTCGGCTTCTTATACTTTTCGTTAATTGCCTATCTACTGCTGCTCTTCGCAGAACTTCCTGGTTTGTCACACTCTCCGTCCAGGGAATTCTCAACATTCTCCTTAAAAACACATTTCCGCCACGTCTATCTTTTTCTTTGTATTTGCTATAATTGTCCATGTTTCGCAACCATATAGTAAAGTTGACCACACAAAACATTTTAATAATCTCAATCGCATCTCCATATTCATACTCAAATTATTCAACAGTTTCCTCATATTTCCGAATGCCGTCTTTGCTATACATATTCTCCTGCCTATTTCCTTCTCACTTCCTCCGTCTTCACTAATCATGCTCCCAAGGTAATTAAATTTTTATACTTGCTCAATAAGCCTTTCACCAATCCGTATCCCCACTCGAAATTTGCTTTTTCTTTGTAAACACCATAACCTCTGTTTTACTGCCATTGATTTTTAGCCGTTTCCTCTCACAACTCTCCTGTATCCTGTTCACCAGTGCTTGTAGTTTCTCCTCTGAGTCAGCCAAAAGTACAGTGTCGTCTGCATACTTTATATTGTTAACGTTTCTACCTCCAATTAAAATTCCATCCATATTTTCCAATTCTTCTGTCACTCGTTGATCGTATAGAGAAAAGAAGTCTGGGGACAGGACACACCCCTGTCTGACTCCTCTTGTAATCTGTACCCAGTCTGTCTCCTCCTATCTCCTCGTCCCTATGCTGTCAAATTCCCATCTTTTTTTTTTCATCTCTTCCGCTGGTAATCTCTGGAACAGCCTTCCCTCGCCTGTATTTCCTCCTGCCTACAACTTTAGCTCTTTGAAGAGGAGGGTATCGAGACATCTCTCCTTTCGAAGTTGACCTCTCTCCTGACCTCTCGTTATTTTCCCTCTGAATCTCAAGTTGTTGTTGTCCTTATCTTTCTCCGTTCTTGTTTTTTGTTCTTCTTTATCCGTTGTTCTTCGTATCCTTCATTTACCTTTCTTGTTGTTCCTCATCTTCTCCACCATATAGATGGTTCTTGTTCTTGTTTTTTTTTGTTTGTTTGTTTGTTTGTTTTTGCTTTTGTTTCTACATTTTTGTTCTTTGTCTTCCATTTCCTCTTTTTTTTTCTTTTGCTCTTGTTTATTTTTTTTTTATGTTCGTCTTCTGGTTGTAGCGTTATTGTTATTGTTGTTGTTGTTGTTGTTGTTGTTGTTGTTGTTGTTGTTGTTGTTGTTGTCATTTGAGCAGGTTCTAGCGGGCTTTTTTTTCTTGAGCTTCCTCCCTTGCTATTAAAACAAACTTTACAGACAATACGGAAAAAACGACGTAGCCGGCACTCACGTGATCAGTAAATTTCTGTGTAACTAGAGAGAGAGAGAGAGAGAGAGAGAGAGGGGGGTAGGAATTATACATGAAACTGCGGCATATATTTATTTTCTTGGGGCGGCTATTGTAGAACACTATAAGGATGCTTAGGCTCGCATTATAAGACATTTCGCCTTGAAAAGAACACATATTTGACTTTTTCCCCTAAGTTGTGTGCATTTTTCGGTTAGTTTTTTATGACCCTGGTGGTAGTTTGACCCTTCTTCTGTACCCTGAGCCTAAAAAACACTCATTAGAGCCTGATTGATATCCCCTTTTGACCTTTAGAAATATCTTGATGTGAGAAGGGAAAGTGTCTTGTAATACCAGCCTTGATATCTGTTCCTCGTTTAAGTTATATCAGCTGACTTGGCTTACCAGTGATATGATTTTAAACAAAGAAACATCGTGGGCAAGAGGCAAACTGAAAGGGTTGCAGGTGTACTAATGAATTCTCCTCCGAAATTGACCTCTTCGGCCACCTCTTTGATTCATTTTTTAGGAGCAGCGAGAAGCGGCTCTTTTTTTTCATTATTGTTTCCTTTTGTGTGTGCCCTTTGAGCTGTCTCCTTTGTTGTAAAGAAAATGAAATTCGTGCCCGTATAGATACATTGGAGTCGTGATTGGCGAGAAAATCCAGGAACGTTTGACTTAGATGACGGTATACTTGATAGTGAAACCGCGGCTGCTGCTGCTGGTGCCTTGATAAGCTGCGTACACCTCATTGGTCTGGGATATCAGAGGTGAAGGCACTACCCTATTGCCGCAGATAATTAAGCTGGTGTCTGACGGGTACATCTTCTCACTCCTCCCGTTCAGCAGAAGCCAGTCAGTTTCACAGTTCGTTGTCCCTAGAATCCTTGATGTAACTTCGTTGACCTTCACGCGACTTCCAGAAGGAGCCTTTGGACAAAAAAGAGAGTTGCGTTACCTTAGAGGTAGATATGGAACGGGCCTCTGATGTTTCATTGGCGACCTGCTCGAAGAAAATGGGTGTTTGAAGGGGGGATGAGCAAGTGATAATGTTATAAATCACTGGAGTGTTGGAGGAAGCAAACGCATGGTAGCTACGTGTGGAGGACTCAAGTATAATGTAACCTTTTGTGGAATTGGTGGTGATTGTTTTAACCCTTGAAGCGGATTTCCTACCAGAAGACATCACCAAGCTACAGGAATGGAACAAAAACTGGCTGCTACAATTCAATGAAGAAAATATAAGGTCCTGCATCTTGGGAGGGATATCCAGCACACCAATACCATGGGAAACACTCCACTATCCACCACAGAGGCAGAGAAAGACCTGGGAGTGTATGTTACCAGGCTACCAGTGAAGGGATATCCAACATACCAATACCACCTAGGAAACACTCCATTATCCACCACAGAGGCAGAGAAAGACCTGGGAGTGTATGTTACCAGGCTACCAGTGAAGGGATATCCAGCACACCAATACCACATGGGAAACACTCCACTATCCACCACTGAGGCAGAGAAAGACCTGGAGTGTATGTTACCAGGCTACCAGTGAAGGGATATCCAGCACCAATACCACATGGGAAACACTCCACTATCCACCACAGAGGCAGAGAAAGACCTGGGAGTGTATGTTACCAGGCTACCAGTGAAGGGATATCCAGCACACCAATACCACATGGGAAACACTCCACTATCCACCACAGAGGCAGAGAAAGACCTGGGAGTATGTGTTACCAGGCTACAGTGAAAGGATATCCAGCACACCAATACCACATGGAAACACTCCACTATCCACCACAGAGGCAGAGAAAGACCTGGGGAGTATGTTACCAGGCTACCAGTGAAGGGATATCCAGCACACCAATACCACATGGAAACACTCCACTATCCACCCCAGAGGCAGAGAAAGACCTGGGAGTATGTGTTACCAGGCTACCAGTGAAGGACATCCAGCACACCAATACACATGGGAAACACTCCACTATCCACCACAGAGGCAGAGAAAGAGGGGAGTATGTGTTACCAGCAGGAAGGGTTAAGGTTTAGATGAAAATAGATGACATGACCAAACAAATCTCTTGTCGACACCCCGCAGGAGTGGCAGTGTTGTGGAGAGAGACACACACTAATATCTTCCTTGTGTTACATCAGTTTTTACCTGGATTCGGTATTCGCAGTATTTTCTGCTGGAGGGGAAGTTATTGTGCCAGTCTGACCAACAGCTGCCGTGATTATCTGTGGATGGATACCATAGTGATTATGATACCAGGCTTGAGGGTGCATCAAGCAGGGATTATAAGCAGCTCTCGTATGTGCTTGTACGATGGGTCGAATTCAAATACAAACTATGTTCCATAATATATCTTACTATTATTAAATACAAAAAAATATATATACAATGGATAATATTATACATTTACTGTCAATATGTCCATCTGGCGAGTATCTCAACTTAGCAAGCAGCACAGTTGTATATTGCCGAAGTAGCGAAGCTCAGATAAATCCACAATGTTCCTTAAAACCCTAGAACACTAACCTTAGAAAAAGTCACACCACTCCGATTTTGAAAAAAAAAAAAAATTAAATGTAAAGTTTTAATGGAATAAAGAAGTTACATGAAGGACTTGAAATTGTTTTGGTATGAAAATCAGGTACTGAAAATGTTACTAAAAATAGAAAAAATGTTCAAAATTTCAAAAAAAATTTCATAAAAAATTATCATCCGATGGCTTCCAAACTTCTTGTATGGCCTCCCAGGTCCTGTGATCCACTGCACAGGTGATCACTAAAAGTACGTAAACAATATCCTAGGGACATGTAACACCTGTATCACCAACCATGGGTATGCCGCACCCGAATGTGGGGCCTATAACAAAGGTGAGCAGAGAGAACGTGACCTTCCCTACTGTCAAGCGGGCACATGAAGCTACTGAGGAGGTGGGTACCCTCAGAGCATACACAATGGCAATGACGTCGCATGGGTACCTCATACCCATGGTTAGCGTTCTAGGGTTGAAGGGTTACTATTACACTGGGCAAATTTTCCGTGGATCTTCAGTCAAACCACGATTTCCGCTGGCGTGGTTCTCATTTGTTTCGTGTTATTGTTGATGATGATGATGGTGAGTAATACTGTTTTCCTTCAGTGAAATCTACGTAGCTTTGGAAGATCGTGGACACGTCAGAAAACCACGGAAATATGAGAACCACGCCAGCGGAAATCGTGGTTTGACTGAAGATCCACGGAAAAGTTGCCCAGTGTAATAGGGTGGTATTATAAGACAGTTTCACTTCTTACATCAACTCTTTCTAAAGGTCAAAGAAGGTGGCAGTCAGGTTCTAATGAGTGGTTCTTTAGGCTCATGCTACTGGGGAAGGGTCAAACTACCACAAGGGTCATACAACTACTCCTGGAAATGCCCTAATTCATAAGAAAGCCTTGTCAAATCTGTGAACTTGCGCGACGAAATGGCTTAAAATACGGCCCATAGTCCCTTTACCTGGTGACAACAGCAAGCAGCACAGTTGTGTATTGCCGGAGAAGCTCAGATAAATCCACAACGTTCCTTACCTGGTGACAACTCGTGGTTGCAGGCGTGAAGGAGATGTTGTAGCCTGATAGGTCTTCGTGGGGTCGGTGAAGAATCTCGCGTTGAAATTGAAAGATGGCGATGTAAAGACTTTCCTGATTGAGACCCACACAACCTGGTGATTAAATTAAGAACAAGGTTATATATATATATATATATATATATATATATATATATATATATATATATATATATATATATATATATATATATATATATATATATATATATTTTTTTACGTCTGCGTCAATAGCGCCAGTAGGCTCGCTTGAAGGGCCTGGATGGTGTTCGGCCCCAGCCCATAATGGCGCTGGCAAGTGTTTATAGTGGCGCCATCTTCTCTTGGCTCATGCTGCCCCCTGGAACTCTTTCTTGATTCACTTGGACGATTTCCTCTAGAGTCCGGGTTGATGGGTGGTCTTCAGGACAGCATGTGGGTAGTTTTAAGCCACTCGGCGGTGACTGAAAAATCCCAGGTGGTAGCGTGGGGATTCGAACTCGCGTCGTCCATCACGTGGTGAATGTGGGCCCAGCACGCTACCACTCAGACACCGCCTACCCAGCATCGTCTGTAGTGGCATCGTCAACGTTACCAGATTGTCGTACTTGGCGTATTGTTTTTGCCGATTTCTGACCAAAAACTATCGTACCCACAAAGATAACGATATGCATTTATAATTATCGTTAAAAGCGGTAATTATTGTTGCTCTTTTTTTTTTGCAATATTTATGGGGGTGGGTCTCACCAAAGTTCCCAAGTCCTTGGAAGTGTGCTCAAGGAGTCCCAGGAGTGCGAGAAAGATTGGGCATGTATCACGAAAGCTACCAAGCCAGGCAACAGGACTGAGAGGAGCCGTGCGGTCACAGCGGAGCTGAAAGTGGCGTTGACTCTGCGATACCTCGCCACCGGGAAAATGCAGCAGTGCAGCGCAGATGACTTTGGAGTTTCCCGGGCCACAGTCAGCAGAATCATCACCCAGACCGTGGATGCTCTCGTGACACAAGAGAATATGAGGCAGTTCATGGGCTTCTCTTTAAACCGGGGGGCGCAGCAGAGAATGAAGTCGGAGTTTGCCGAAATTGCTGGTTTTCTCGGTGTGGTGGGTGCTGTTGATGGCACCCACGTAAGAATAGTGGCCCCACATGACCACGAAGAAGTGTACGTCAACCGCAAGAACTACCACAGCATCAATGTGCAAGTGTTATTTGATGCACAGTACCAGCTGCGGGACATGGTGGCGAGGTGGCCAGGGTCTACTCGACTCACTAAATGTTCGTTTACACCGTGGTGCCGTTGAAGATGCAGACGGAACAAAAATACGTGCACATATTCTTTACAATGAAGATACTATCGCTGTATTTCAACTAAATATCAATTGTTTATAATTATAATTCCATAATTATACATAAGAAGTGTAATTTAGGTTAATTGAAGACATATTAGACGTCAAAGCGACGCGGAAGATTGGCAACGATGGTTTATCCCAAGACCGCCCCCAATCCTACTTGGAAGTGCTTGTGGCGCGGTGATGAAACACGCCCAAGAAATTCTCCCAACTGCGCGTGACGTCACCACGTCTGGGAGAGCACTATGATGAAACCCACCCCAGAAACAGGAAAATACAATGTTATGCGTACGGTAATCTGGTAACGTTGGGCATCGTTCCCATCTCTCGTTGTCAACCAAACATGTGAATTAAGTATAGAAACCCACTCCGCTCTTCCTCCTTAATATAAGAACATAAGAACGTAGGAGTCTGCAAGAGCCGGTAGGCCTGTACGAGGCAGCTCCTTTGAACCCTAAGCTCCCGTGTATCTAACCCCACCTAATATCGCTGTCCATGAATTTATCTAATCTATTTTTGAATGTGACAATTGTATTGGCACTCACCACATGACTGCTAGGCCTATTCCACTCATACACCACTCTGTTAGTAAACCAATTTTTGCCTATGTCCCTGTTGAATCTGAATTTATCCAGTTTAAACCCATTACTTCGTGTCCTACCCGGTTCTCTTACCAACAAAACCTTATGAATATCCCCCTTATTAAAGCCCTTCATCCATTTATAAACCTCGCCATAACACCATAACTCTCCGTGACGAGGGACAAAACGCCCAACCATTTCACCCACCCCAGTCATTAACACTAATACAACATTAAACAAGCGGACCATCCCTTGACACCTACCCTTACCTGCCGCTGTATAAGGGGGGAGCTTCGTGGTGCAGTGGTTAGCACCTCAGCTCACAATCGAGAGAGCCAGGTTCGATTCCCGGACGGATTTGAAAAATTGGGGCAGTTTTTCCGATATCCTACACGCCTGTCCACCCAGCAGTGAATGGATACCAGGTATTAATCGGGGGTTGTGTCCCGTCTCCTGGGGTCTGTTCCCTTCTCCTATAATCCTTCCCCCTCCTGTCTCTCTCCGGCATATGACCACAGATGTTGCCTTCTCCTATAATTCCTTCCCCCTCCTGTCTCTCCGGCATATGACCACAGATGTTGCCTTCTCCTATAATTCCTTCCCCCTCCTGTCTCTCTCCGGCATATGACCACAGATGTTGCGCCGACTAAACGAAACTTTCTAACTTTTCCGCTGTATAAGGCATCACCTGTTACTCTATGTCTTAAGCATGCACACTCACACCTTTAGTCACCCAAGCAACAAACCACGCACGCTACTCACGTTGTCGTTCGATTGTACAAGAATGTTAACTCGACGCCATCCACACATCTTCTCAGCGCTCCCTGCAGCGTGAACCTCTCCAGTTTCAGCGTCAACATGGATGTCGTCTGAACAAGCAAAGGAACACTTCTATAAGCCCTGACCTGTTTGCCTGTATGCGGGTTTGCTACAAAAATAACGGAGCAGTTTATTCATTTCATAAACCCTGAACTCTTGGGCGCACCTTTTATCACTCCACTACTACGTCGAGTGGAATTATTATCGTGGACACTGTGATACTGCCTGAGTCAGATTGTTGGTGGCGTGTTTCGAGGATATATAACTATAGCTGTGTGTGTGTGTGTGTGTGTGTGTGTGTGTGTGTGTGTGTGTGTGTGTGTGTGTGTGTGTTTGTTTGTTTACAGCAAAGGAGACAGCACAAGGGCACACAAAAAAGGAAACAATAAAAAGAAAAATAGCCCGCTACTCGCTGCTCCTGTAAAGAGTCCGAAGAGGTGTCTTGATACCTTCCTCTTGAGTGTGTGTGTGTGTGTGTGTGTGTGTGTGTGTGTGTGTGTGTGTGTGTGTGTGTGTGTGTGTGTAAAATACACTTTCTAACTTTTAAGTATTTTTTTTTTTTTACGTGTACGCCTATAGCGCCGGTAGGCTCTCTTGAAGGGACTGGATTGCAGTCGACCCCAGCCTGTCATGGCGCAGGCAAGTGTTTATAGTGGCACCATCTTCTCAGCTTCCAGGAAATGCGAGAGATATATAGTGTATGCCCTGACTACTTAGATATACTCAGCGTCAAGGCGTTTTATAACAGTAATTCTTGATTTGAACAATAAAATGGAAACGCAAGCGAATAGGAATGGCAGACAGAACAATGACCTTAGGCAGTGCACTAACTCGGCTTTCTTCTCCTCTGGTATAGAATATCATGTCTCGCAATATCATGGACGCTTTGTGACGCTGGAATGAGCTATTACTTGCCTCACCCACCACGGCCAAAAAAGTAAGGCACATACCGAAACTCCTCGCAGTGCGCAGTTAAAGTTATTCGGGTAGTTGGTGATCCCGAAGCCTGGGGAGGACCAGTAGAACACTCCGTTGAATGCCTGAATTAAACATCTTGGTGGTGGTGGGCTGGTGGTGGTCGGTTTAGTAGTGGTGGTTGTTGCTCTCGGGGTGGTGGTGGTGGGGTTTGTAGTGGTGGTGGTGGTGTAGTGGTGGTTTTGAGTGGTGGTGGTGGTGGGTTTTGTAGTGGTGGTTTTGGTGGTGGGTTTTTTAGTGGTGGTGGGTTTTTTAGTGGTGGTGGTGGTGGGTTTTTTAGAGGTGGTGGGTTTTTTAGTGGTGGTGGTGGGTTTTTTAGTGGTGGTTTTTGCTCTGGGGGTGGTGGTGGTGGGTTTTGTAGTGGTGGTTGTTGCTGTGGTGGGGGTGGTGGTGGTCGGTTTTGTAGTGGTGGTTGTTGCTGTGGGGGTGGTGGTGGTGGGTTTTGTAGTGGTGGTTGTTGCTGTGGTGGTGGTGCTGGTGGTGGGTTTTGTAGTGGTGGTGGTGGGTTCTGTAGTGGTGGTTGTTGCTGTGGTGGTGGTGGGTTCTGTAGTGGTGGTGGTGGGTTCTGTAGTGGTGGTGGTGGGTTCTGTAGTGGTGGTGGTGGGTTCTGTAGTGGTGGTTGTTGTTGCTGTGGTGGTGGTGGTGGTGGTGGGTTCTGTAGTGGTGGTGGTGGGTTCTGTAGTGGTGGTGGTGGGTTCTGTAGTGGTGGTGGTGGGTTCTGTAGTGGTGGTGGTGGGTTCTGTAGTGGTGGTGGTGGGTTCTGTAGTGGTGGTGGAGGGTTCTGTAGTGGTGGTGGTGGGTTCTGTAGTGGTGGTGGTGGATTCTGTGGTGGTGGTGGTGGGTTCTGTAGTGGTGGTTGTTGCTGTGGTGGTTGTTGCTGTGGTGGTGGTGGTGGTGGGTTCTGTAGTGGTGGTTGTGGTGGTGGGTTCTGTAGTGGTGGTGATGGGTTCTGTAGTGGTGGTGGTGGGTTCTGTAGTGGTGGTGGTGGGTTCTGTAGTGGTGGTGGTGGGTTCTGTAGTGGTGGTTGTTGCTGTGGTGGTGGTGGGTTCTGTAGTGGTGGTGGTGGGTTCTGTAGTGGTGGTGGTGGTGGTGGGATCTGTAGTGGTGGTGGTGGATTCTGTAGTGGTGGTGGTGGGTTCTGTAGTGGTGGTGGTGGTGGGTTCTGTAGTGGTGGTGGTGGTGGTGGGTTCTGTAGTGGTGGTGGTGGTGGTGGGATCTGTAGTGGTGGTGGTGGGTTCTGTAGTGGTGGTGGTGGTGGGTTCTGTAGTGGTGGTGGTGGTGGTGGGTTCTGTAGTGGTGGTGGTGGATTCTGTAGTGGTGGTGGTGGGTTCTGTAGTGGTGGTGGTGGGTTCTGTAGTGGTGGTGGTGGGTTCCGTAATGGTGGTTGTTGCTGTGGTGGTGGTGGTGGTGGTTTGTGAAGTGGTGGTGGTGGTGGGTTCTGTAGTGGTGGTGGTGGGTTCTGTAGTGGTGGTTGTTGCTGTGGTGGTGGTGGTGGTGGGTTCTGTAGTGGTGGTGGTGGTGGGTTCTGTAGTGGTGGTGGTGGGTTCCGTAGTGGTGGTTGTTGCTGTGGTGGTGGTGGTGGTAGGTTCTGTAATGGTGGTTGTTGCTGTGGTGGTGAGTTGTTGCTGTGGTGATGATGGGGTTTCATTGGTGATTCTGAAGAAACAAAATAAAGGAATCGTTAGGATATAAAATATTTGCGATCTACGAATAAACACAGGCTGATGAAGGTACAACGCAAAAGGTGGTTCTACTCTTCACTGGTCCTGAGACTCTCCTCACTCTTTTTGTCACTTACGTGCATCCCGGTTGCGGCACAAGGTGAGTTGGGCAGACCATCCCCTGCGAAGATTATTACTTATCGCCCTGAAGTATAAAATCATCTCTTGACCGGTTCCGGTTAAGGTCTGGCCTGCAGTGATGTCCGTGCCACAATACCTGCCGAGGATTGGAAGAACTTGAGTGGTCACGGTCACCATCGTGCAAGTTTAGTGGCACAAAGGAATATCACAAACTAAACTTGTTACGTAATAATTAGAAGTGAATACGCCTTGTAAGAGTAACAGTGGCAGCCTTGCTCGCCGTCACGGGGCAGGTAGGCGATGGCTGAGTGGTAGCGTGCTGGGCCCAGACTCACCGCGTGAAGGACGACGCGGGTTCGAATCTCTACGCTACCACCTCGGATTTCAGTCACCTCCGAGTGGCATGCTGTCCTGAAGACCACCCATCAACCCGGACTCTAGAGGAAGCCGTTCAAGGGAATCAAGAATGAGTTCCGGGGGGCAGCATGAGCCAAGAGAAGATGGCGCCACTATAAACACTTGCCTGCGCCATGACGGGCTGAGGCCGACTTCCATCCAGGCCCCTCAAGAGAGCCTACCGGCGCTACAGGCGTACACGTACATAAAAAAAAAAAGCCAGAGCGAGTAGGGTCTTTGTATACTCACACTGCACCGTTGTACAAGTTGTCGGTTCTGATCTCCAGACCATCAAAGTAGCAGCACGTCTCTGTAGTCGAGCCGCAGTAGGATTCTTTCCGTACAGGTAAAGTCTGAAAGGTCACTCAGGGCACGTGGCACACAGGAGCTGCAATCCACTTGACGCACTGGACTGCCGGGCAGGAGAACGGAACAGAGGGTGAACAGACAACACCACACAAAGGAGCCCGCCCACCCACACTGTGTCTGGCTTCAAGACAAGACACACACACACACAACAAATCTCTCTCTCTCTCTCTCTCTCTCTCTCTCTCTCTCTCTCTCTCTCTCTCTCTCTCTCTCTCTCTCTCTCTCTCTCTCTCTTCTTCTTTTCTTCACCAACGTTGTAGATCGAGAATGGAATAAGCTCCACCTTCAGTGGTTCAGTGTAACACGATTGACTCCTTTAAAAACAAGCTCGATCGTCACTTCCTTCAACAATGTCAACTAGAAATGAAATGCAACGTTTAGGAGCCATCTGACTAATGTAGAAGCACTTAGGTTTAGGGACAGGCCACCTAGTCTGGACCATGGTCTGTGTTTTTATTTATTTTTATTTTTATTTTTTTACAGCAAAGGAGACAGTTCAGGGCACACAAAAAGCAAACATTAATGAAAAAAAAGCCCTACTCACTGCTCCTAAAAAGAATCCAAAGAGGTGGCCGAAAAGATAGGTCAGTTTTGGGAGGAGGTGTCCTGATACCTCCTCTTGAAAGAGTTTAAGTCGTAGGCAGGAGGAAATACAGATGAAGGAAGATTGTTCCAGAGTTTACCAGCGTGAGGGATGAAAGAGTGAAGATGCTGGTTAACTCTTGCATAAGGGTTTGGACAGTATGGGATGAGCATGAGTAGAAAGTCGAGTGCAGCGGGGCCGCAGGAGGGGAGGCATGCAGTTAGCAAGTTCAGAAGAGCAGTCAGCGTGGAAATATCGATAGAAGATAGAAAGAGAGGCAACATTGCGGGAATTTAAGAGGTGAAGACTATCAGTATGAGGAGAGGCTGATGAGACGAAGAGCCTTAGCCTCCACTCTGTCCAGAAGAGCTGTGAGTGGAGCCCCCCACATGAGATGCATACTCCATACGAGGGCGGACAAGGCCCTGTATATGGACAGCAACTGTGCAGGGGAGAAGAACTGGCGGAGACGGTACAAAATGCCAGCCTCGAGGAAGCTGATTTAGTAGAGATGAGATATGAAGTTTCCAGTTGAGATATTGAGTTAAGGATAGACCGAGAATGTTTAGTGTTGAGGAAGGTGATAGCTGGGTGTTGTCAAAGAATAGGGGATAGTTGTTTGGAAGATTGTGTCAGTGGATAGGTGGAGAAACTGTGTTTTTGAGGCGTTGAAGGACACCAGGTTCTTCTTGCCCCAATCGGAAATAATAGTAGGGTCTGAGGCTAAGCGTTCTGCAGTCTCCAGCCTTGAGTCGTTAAGTTCCTGAAGGTGGGTCTTCTATTAAAAGAAGTTGAATAATGCAGAGTGGAATCATCGGCGTAGGAATGGATAGGACAGTTCGTTTTGGAAAGAAGATCATCAATGAACAACAGAAAAAGAGTGGAGATAGGACAAGAACCCTGTGGGACACCACTGTTAATAGATTTAGGGAAGAACAGTGACCGTCTACCACGGCAGAAATAGAACGGTCAGAAAGGAAACTGAGATAAAGGTACAGAGAAGGATAGAAACCGTAGGAGGTAGTTTTGAAAGCAAAGATTTGTGCCAGACCCTATCAAAAGCTTTGATATGTCCAGCAATAACAAAAGTTTCACCGAAACGGCTAAGAGAGGATGACCAAGAGTCAGTTAAGAAGGCTAGGAGATCACCAGTAGAACGCCTTGCGGAACCAATACTGGCGATCAGATAGAAGGTCAGAAGTGGAAGGTGCTTTGAATCTTCCGGTTAAGGATTGATTCAAAAGCTTTAGATAAACAAGAAAGTAAAGCTATAGGACAGTGGTTTGAGGATTGGGCGGTCACCTTCTTAGGTACAGGCTGTATGAAGGCATACTTCCAGCAAGACGGAAAGGTAGATGTTGACAGGCAGAGGCGAAAGAGTTTGACCAGGCAGGGTGACAGCACGGAGGCACAGTTTTTAAGGACAATAGGAGGCACTCCATCAGGTCCATAAGCCTTCTGAGGATTGAGGCCAGAGAGGGCATATAAAACATCATTTTGAAGAATCTTTATAACAGGCATAAAAGAGCCAGAGGGGGGATGAGTAGGAGAATATGCCCAGAATCGTCCAGAGTGGAGTTTTAGAAAAGTTTGAGAGAAGAGTTCAGCCTTAGAGATAGATGAGACGGCAGTGTTGCCGTCAGGACTGAGGAGTGGAGGAAAGATGAAGAAGTGAAGTTGGAGGAGATGTTTTTGGCTAGATGCAGAAGTCTGCAGGAAGAGTTAGAGAAAGCAAGGTTTTGACATTTCTATTAATGAAAGAATTTTTTGGTTAGTCGGAGAATAGATTTGGCACGATTTCGGGCAGAAATGTAAAGTTCATAATTAGCATTAGTTTGAAGGCTCTGGTACCTTTTGTGAGCTACCTCTCTATCATTGACAGCACGAGAACAAGCGTGATTAAACCAAGGCTTTTTTGCGTGAGGTAGAGAAAGAACGAGAATGTATGCCTCCATTCCAGAGACAATCACCTCTGTGATGCGCTGAGCACACACAGAGGGTCTCTATCCTGGAAGCAATAATCATTCCACGGAAATCAGAAAAGTACATCCTCAGGTTGTCCCACCGAGCTGAAGCAAATGAAGCATCGCCTCTTCAGTGGGTCAGAGGCTGTACAGGAGCGATAGGACAGGATGCAGAAATAAGATTGTGATCGGAGGAGCCCAAAGGAGAGAACAGTTTGACAGAATAAGCAGAAGGGTTTGAGGTAAGGAAGAGGTCTAGAATGTTGGGTCGATCTCCAAGACAGTCGGGAATACGTAGGGTGCTGGACCAACTGCTCTAGGTCGTTGAGGATAGCAAAGTTGAGGCTTGTTCACCAGGATGGTCAGTGAAAGAGGATGAAAGCCAAAGCTGGTGGTGAACATTGAAATCTCCTGGGATGGAGATTTCAGCGAAGGAGAATGGGTCAAGATGTGCTCCACTTTAGAATTCAAATAGTCAAAGAATTTTACATAGTTGGTAGAGTTAGGTGAGATAAACAGCACAGATGTATTTAGTAATAGAATGACAGTGAAGTCTTAACCAGATGGTGGAAAATTCAGAAGAGTCAAGGTCGTGGGCACGAGAGCAAGTGATGTCGTTGCGCACGTAGACACAACATCCAGCTTTGGATTGAAATTTAGGATAGAGATAGTAGGAGGGAACAGAGTAGAGATTGCTGTCAGTAGCCTCAGAAACCTGTGTTTCGGTAAGGAAGAGAAGGTGAGGTTTAGAGGAGGAGAGATGATGTTCCACAGAATGAAAATTAGAGCGAAGCCCGCGAATGTTGCAGAAATTGAGAAGAAAGAGGTTCGAGGAGTTATCATGACACCTCTCGGGTCGGCAGCCAGAAGGGGAGTCCTCCCTGGGGGAATTTGTGGTCCCCCCCCCAGTCGGGGACTCCGAGGCTTGGTGTATGCGCGCCATTTTTAATTTTGATTTTGGGAAAAGGTGTATATGTTGTGTGAATGTAGTGTGGTGTGGATAAAGAGAGGATCTGTCTTTAGAGAGCATGCTGAACTACTCTCCGGTGTTGGTGAGACAATAGGGAAACGGTTAGTGAGGACATGGGAAGGGTCTTTGGAGGGCTTCAGCTCCCTTCTCACCTCCCATATATACCTCACCGGGAGTGGCTTGCGCCCGTTCGGTAGGTGTCTTCCTGTAAATCTATGTAAATCTTTCACTCACTATTTGGGTAGTTGCTTGGATAGCCCGGCGAGGTGAGGAGGCCTTCCTGAGTTACTTTCTCAGTGCAGGGATTCGTCAAGTCGTCTGTGGAAGACGAGGTTTGGTGTCAACAGTTATGCCAAAACAGCCGGATTTTGCATAATCCACTAGAAAAAGAACGATTATATATATAGTCACTGGATCATTCCAATTTTTCAAAATGGTTCGCTGAGCAATAGATATGATTTAATGAGGAATTCTTGGACTACACTGTAATTGAAGGTTGAACTGTTATCCTCTTCTATCCCAAGAGCCAAGCTATCGTAAGGTGCTTCCTCATTACAGAGGAACAAAGAAAACAAGTATTCTGAGAGCTCCAGAGACAAGGTGTGCAAAGCGGCGGCCAATCACCGTAGTAGTCTCCTGTCACTGTCTGACAGTTGGCCCCTGAGGTGCCCGAGGGACACACACAAGCGCAGCTTTTTCCATAAAACCCGCCGTTCTGGCAGAGGTCGGCGTTCACTCCGCAAGCAGCAAGCCACTTATCTATAAAAAATGAAAATTGTTGATCATTTTAGTTGGTGTCGACGGTCAAATTATTTAATACTAGTACCTTACCATATGCATACATGTTTGTTTCCTATCGCGATGGGATTTTTCATCATCCAATTCAAACCGCATGGTAAGTGCATGGATACTTCGCTGATGGAAACGGTTCGAAAAAGTAATGGTGGTTGAAGCCTGGCGAGTGTTAAATAGGAGCGATATAAGCATTATTGTAAAAAGATCAATTCCTACAATAAGTCCGAGTAAGCAAACGTGCTCATTTTCAGTATAGGAAGGAGTTCAAGTCACAGACAGGAGGAAATACAGACCAAGGAAGGCTGTTCCAGACATTATCAAAGAGAGGGACGAAGGAATGAAAATGCTAGTTAACACTTGCATAAAGGATTTGGCTCGGATAGGGGTGAGCAAGAGTTCAAAGTTGTGTGAGGCCGCGGAGGGAGGAGGCATGCAGTTATAGTCTGTTCAGAGCATGAAGTCGGTTCAGGGTGGAGCTGGTATCGTCGCTTACCTCAAGCCATCCTGCCAAATCAACCTTCGTACATGCGTCTTCTCTTATTTCCCATCCCTGTGCTATTTGTGATATTTTATGTATTCTGTATATAGTAAAGGCTACATAGTACAATGAGTGTCGATGTTTAGGATTATAACAACGAATTGAATAAATTCTATGACATGTGGCAACGATTTTTCCCATATTGCCAGAGTTTTGGTGGTGGTGGTGGCAGTCGGCGTGTCCTTAGGTCCCTCCCAGGGTCGAGAGGAGAGAGATAAACAGGTGGGTTGTGGGTGGGTAAGTAGGGAGACGGTGCTAATCGGATAATTAGCGGTCGAACTGGCATTGCCGCACTCATGGGAATTCAGGAATCTGCCACACCTTGAACCGGCTTCATGCTCTGAACAGACATTTTTTTTTATAGCATGCCTCCTCCCCTCGCAGTCAGGATGAAAATATCGGTAGGAAACAGAGAGGCAACACTGCTGCGGAATGTAAATGATTGGAGACCAGGGCGATTTAGGATGAAACATTGGGGCTATTGGGCGTATTTAAAACATTTCGTCGCCCAAGCTCACATATTTGACATGGCTTTCGTAGGAGCTGTAGGCCTTTCCAGGGTAGTTTTATGACCCTGGTGGTAGTTTAAACCCTTCTGTGCCATGAACCTTAAAAACACTTATGAAAACCAGATTGATCCCCTCTTTGACCTTTAGAAATAGTTGATGTGAGAAGCGATGGTGTCTTAGCCCAGCTCAAAATGCTGGGTGGTTGGAGCGCGAGAAGCGCGTAGTTTTTAGGGTAATTCTGAGGCCTCCTTGACAAACATTAGGGACAATTTGTGTTATTGTATTTAGCAGTAACGCGGAAAATATGGCAAGTGTGTCATAACAAGACTTTCAAGGTAATGATCAAATTATGGTAAGCATAACCACATTTAAGTGGTTAAGACTGATGTATCATACACATAAACCTCAAATTAAAATTTATTCTTTCAGATACGTTTACTGCAGAGAACAGGGCAATAAAAACTGATGAAAAGCAATTGGCCGTGTTTACAATATACCATAGAAAAATAACGAACATTAAGTGAGCATCAAGTATTTAGTAATCAGAAACTACCATTTTTCACAAATTCATATAGTATTTTATTAAACTTATTCTGTTACTAAGGAGATTGAAAACTACAACTCAGCGCTCTTACACTTAACTCTCTTGTTTTTTTGCCTGGAAAAAAAAATTGTACGTGGAAATTAGAACTCCAACACATTCAATATAAACCCCCTTTTTTTTATCAATAGGAAGATTAAGCAATTCATTTTGTAAATTATAGTAATATTAATGGCAGCCACAACTTAAGGGAAGAACTGGATAAGGGAAACTGGATAAAAAAATACTGTATATGTGCCGTAACTTACATTAGAGTTTCATTGTTTGTCGCTTCCACTGACACGCCTTTCTTTAAACCCGGTAGCAGCGACAGGCCAAATTGGTGGCTCTACCGTGTACCAGCGACGGGCCACATTTTTGCCATGATATAAACCCCCAAAAATAGATGATGCATAAACAAATGCGTTGATATATATTATGAAATGGTTTGCGTGAGTGTTGATTTTTTCTCATTTTTCTCGCTTAGATGGAAGGGCCTTTAGGAAACATGATCATACCACGATTTCCGCTGGCGTGGTTCTCATATTTCCGTGGTTTTCTGACGTGTCCACGATCTTCCAAAGCTACGGTAGATTTCACCGAAGGACGACGGTATTACTTACCATCATCATCAGCAGCAGCAATAACAAGAAACAAATGAGAACCACGCCAGCGGAAATCGTGGTTTGACTGAAGATCGACGGAAAATTTGCCCAGTGTAATAGTAGCCCCTTAATTACTCATATATCATACTAACTGATGCAGCCGTACATGGTGTTGGCCAATAGTATGTCCCTGTGAGAGAGTCCCGTGCGCTGGCCGATGAGCTCCTGCGCCAAGGGATATAGGGTGGCGATGGTCGTCTTGCCGTTGTTGGTGAAGCCCTGAAAAATGTGTCAAGGGGAGAGTCTGCTGCGGGGAGTTAAGGGCCAGTTCGACAGTCCAACACTCTGAGCCGATTTCACAGTCCAACACAGTGTCTTCGTAACAGCCCGAACCAAACTATAGAATCCCATACAATCCAAAATGGTGAGGTCTTCGATGCCACACTAAATACACAAGACTTCTCCTGTATAGTTTCATAAAATTTGTGAACTTAAATATAAACACCAGACACTATACAAGGAAATTTCGAAGGCTCTGGTATTGGTTTGGGAGCTACGAACCCATCATGGGGAACTGTGAAACTGGCCCTCTGTCATTGTAAGCGCCAAACCAAACCATATCCACTACAATGATCCGCTATTTCTACTCATTACATGATATACTAATTAAGAGATTTCCTGTGTAGTTTCTAAAATTCCCTCCACCTTTTATATCAACTAGAGCTACAAGGAATTTTTCGTCGTATTTTGTGTTTGGTTGGGGAAAAGGAAAGTTTGGTTTAGTCGGCACCAACATCTGGTCATATGCCGGATAGAGACAGGAGGGAAGGAATTATAGAAGGAACAGACCCCAGGAGACGGGACACAACCCCGATTATTACCTGGTACCCATTCACTGCTGGGTGGACAGGGACGTAGGGTATCAGAAAAGCCGCCCAAATTTTTCCACTCCGCCAGAATCGAACCCGGCTCTCTCGATGTGAGCCGAGTGTGCTAACCACTGCACCACGAAGCCCCCGTTTATTGGGGAGCTCGCAAACTTGCTGTATTGGACTGTAAAACTGGCCCTAAGACGACGAGACGTTTTACAATAGGGGAGCGTATAGTCATCATGGTAAGAAGGAAACCATACTCATGCAAAGTCCCTCACCGTAGAGCCGTAGTGCATGTCGTATGGTATGCCGTAGGTGTTGACCACTGACGTGCTGTACTTATTGAAGTTGTTTTCCCTGCCAGTTTGGATGTTGCCATAATTGATGACCACATAGTCGTCACGGTCCGGGCGACTCTGCTCGTGCACGAACCCAATGGCGTGTCCGATCTCATGGGCGACAATGCCGAGCTGACCCGCGTCGAGGAGAACGATGTTATTAAGACTTTGTCAAGCCTCTGGCAACTAAATTACTACACACACACACACACACACACACACACACACACACACACACACACACATAATAGCTACCATTATTTTTGTTATTGTTATTCATCATTATCTCATCGATTATTATTACTATTTATTATTTAGTTATCAATGGTAATGTTTTTGTGGTGCTGTCATCTTCTGTACAAACAGCTGCGACTCCTGAATTTCACTTACTTTCGTATGGTTTCTTAATAGAGGAAGGTTTTAGGAGAAGACTTCATGGGAAGGTTTAATGCAAGGAATCAGTAGAGGCATGGAAAGACAGTTAAACCAAGTGGCAAAAGTTTTAAATGTTGAGGGAACAGAGTATGTCATGGGAGCAGAACCAGTGTAGAGTGAGCGGTATTGGGGAGTGCAGTATTGTAACTATATAATTTATTGTGTTACGACATAATATTACCATAGTGTACTTACTTCTTTGCAGCCACTTCCAATGGAAATGTCTTGTCCATTCTGGGCCAACATGCCGACATACGACCAGCATCCAGACCCTTCAAAAAACCTGACGTGCCGTTGAGCGAGGTTGGACGTGAGCTGGAATCTGATGCAGGTGTTTTGCTCCCAGTGAGCAATCGCTGCATTTATGGCAGCCACAGTGACGGCTGAGTCCGAGGTGAAAACCGAAAACAAACATTTTTTTATGGTATAAAGAAAGAGACTGGTTGTGTTACTGAACTATCGTATACAATCGAGATTTATAGTTCAGGTTCTTTTGAGTATGTTAACACATCTCGATAGTAGGCCAAATACTCTTCGGTCGGCATTACAAGACACTTTCGCTTCTCACATCATCTATTTCTAAAGACCAAAGAGTGGGTCAGTCGGGTTTTAATGAGTGTTTCTTGAGGATCACGGTACAGAAGAAGGGTCAAACTACCACCAGGGTCATAAAACTACTCCTGGAAATGCCCACAACTCTTACGAAAGCCTTGTCAAATATGTGTTTTTGGGAGGCGAAATGTCTTGTAATACGACCCTAACCTGTACGCTCGTCTTTGTCTGTTTGTGAATGGAAACATAATTTTTACATACAGTCGGTAGTGTCGAGGTAGTAGGGCACGATGGGGAAGCCGCCCTGTTCAGGCCAGCGCGCTGAGAGGTCTGCAAGGGCCTTCCTCTCCCTGACCGCTCGCCACTGGCTCTCCGTCAAGACCATGTCTCCTTCAAAGACTTGGTGGCCGTTCACAACACTAGGATTGGTTTCCATGAAGTCTCGTGTCTTAATGAAAAAAACAGAGGAAAGAATAAAAGAATATTCGGAATAGCTGACAGGAAGACAAGAGTGATGAAACTATGTATTGCGGAGTACTTACGTATTCATTGTAATTTTATTCAGACTCACCAGATCTCTCATTTCTGCTTTGCCATCCGGTCCATCGTGTCCTTTGCCATCACTCCCCTATAGAGAGAAAAAATATATTTACATTAGTGCAATATAAAGGTGAAGTAAAAGCTGGGTGCATCCACTATAGGTGAGCGTGGCTGCGGTGCTCAACTCCATAGCTTCCTTTGAGCCTGTGGTGGGAAGCTAAGTCTATATACACCAAGTCAAGTCATACGCAGGTTTGTGGGAGGAGACACGGCCGAGGCGTGGTTTATGCGTGACACTGCTTGGAGCCAAACTGTAAGAGAATTATAGAGAATGTAGAAACAGGGGTTTAGAGAAAACGAGGAAAGGCGGACTAATTTAAATCAATCACTTCAACATGCCCTCCCTCACACCCCACACCGCCGTTTGTAGGCATTGAAATTACAGTCACGCACAATAAAAACATATTTTTTCGTCAGTGGCTTGCCTTAGCACGCTGTGAAAGAAGGTGAGAATGCACAACCAGAGTGCACACACGGCCCCAACTTAGTCACCACTGAACTGGCGGGTATTTTTTTTTTTTTTTTGGCTCCAAGTGACGTCATCCCGCTGCTCCGCCCCAAAACCGCCTCCTGCGCGTACCGGTCGCAGTTTTGAAGCAGAGTGACTTGACTTGGTATATATATAGACTTAGGTAGGAAGAACTCATTACCGGGGACACGGGCCAGTATGAAGCCCGGTATTGCCACAGTTTATGTTCACCAGGTGTGCCCAGGTAATCATTTCTCGATCAGCCCGAAAAGAAAGATGAACAGCTGGGTGGAAAAAGTTGGAAAGTTTCGTTTAGTCGGCGCAACATCTGTGGTCATATGCCGGAGAGAGACAGGAGGGGGAAGGAATTATAGGAGAAGGGAACAGATCCCAGGAGACGGGACACAACCCTCAATTATACCTGGTACCCATTCACTGCTGGGTGGACAGGGGCGTAGGGTATCGGAAAAGCCGCCCAAATTTTTCCACTCCGCCCGGGAATCGAACCAAGGCCCTCTCGGTTGTGAGCCGAGTGTGCTAACCACTGCACCACGAAGCCCCCAACAGCTGGGTGGGTTGAACGCGTTCTGTCCGGGCTGGGGTACGAACCCGGGTCCGCAGATTCATAGCTAAGCACGCTAACCACTGCACCTGTAAGTGGAGTTCAGAGAAATAAGTAGGTGAGGTTATCCAGTGCCACACAAAGGTTATAATGTGCACATTAAGTTTCTCCTTTGCCTTATCTGCTGCTTAGAGTGATCCCTGGTGGATAACCCACTGCAGGGCCTGAGACTTCTCCGCGACAGTAGGAATTTGATTTGTCTGATTATTATTATTATTATTTTTTTACATCTTGGTCTATAGCGCCGGTAGGCTTTCTTGAGGGGTCTGGGTGTCGGCTCCAGCCCATGGACGCAGGCAAGTGTTCATAGTAGCGTCAACTGATCTTGGTTCATGCTGACCCCCGGAGCTCATTTTTTATTTCCCTTGAAAGTTGTAAAGTTTGGTTTAGTCGGCGCAACATCTGTTGTCATATGCCGGAGAGAGACAGAAGGGGAAGGATTTATGGGAGAAGGGAACAGATCCTAGGAGACGGGACACAATCCCCGATTAATACCTGGTACCCATTCACTGCTGGGTGGACATGGGCATAGGGTATCAGAAAAGCCGCCAATTTTTCAACTCCGCCCGGAATCAGACCGGGCTCTCTCGGTTATAGGCTGAGTGTGCTAACCACTGCACCACAAGCCCTATTATTTCCCTTGAACAGTTCCTCTAGAGTCAGGGTTGATGGGTGGTCTTCAGGAAAGCATGTCGGTAGTCTTACGCCACTCGGCGGTGACTGGAAGATCCCAAGTGGTAGCGTCGGATTCGAAGGGACATCATCCAGGACGCGGCGAATGCGGGACCGGCACTCTAACCACTCAGCCACCGCCTCCCCCTCCTTTGTGGTGTTTGTGATTCGTATATGAATGATATACAACTAAGAGTAAGCTGATAGGACGGTTATTTCTAATGTTAGATCTTTCTTTACTTTCAAAGCGCTTCGACGGTCTAGGGGTTAGCACGCTTATTTTTTTTTTCTACGTCACGGCCTATTGCGCCGGTAGGCCTCTTCCCGGTGGGCCCTGATGGTCGACCCAGCCCGTTCTGGCGCAGGCGAGTGTTTATAGTGGCGCCATCTTAAATTGGCTCATGCTGCCCTCCCGGAGCTCGTCTTTAATCTTAGAATCTAGAGTCCGGGTTGATAGGTGGTCTTCTGGACAGCATGTGGGTAGTTTTAAGCCACTCGGCGGCGGCTGAAAAATCCCAGCTTGGTGGCACCGGGCGGGGATTGAACTCACGTCCTGCTGAACGCGGCGCCGTCACTCAGTCGACTCAGCCACCGCCTCCCCATGAATCCGCGTACCCGGTTTCAAATTGACTGGGCAGTCGGCGCACAACCCGCCAAGCTGTTTATCCTCCTTTTCGAGCCCAAAAATTGGGTACCTGGGAAGGTAAATTGTGGTTAACCGTGTAGTAGCGACGGGCCAAATTTGTGGCTTTACCGTGTACCAGCGATGGGCCAAATGTTTGCCATAATATAAACCCCCCAAAATAGATGATGCATAAACTGATCACAAATGCTTTGATACATATTATGAAATGATTTGCGTGAGTGATGTTTTTTCTCATTTCTTGTTTAGAGGACCTTTAAGAAACATGATTCCGCAGCCACCACCGGGTTTACCTGGATGTCATACTGGCCCGAGGTAATGGGACCCCCCACTACTGGCACAAGGGCCAAGGTGACGGCCTCCGCAGGTAGGGCGATTTCTCCTAACGTTGCCTTTTCTGTATATATTGGTGCCTGCATGTCGCAGTCTTATGGATTCTTTATGATGATTTTATGAGAAAAATCGATGTTTTATACCATTCTCAGCTTTTATTTGCAAAACTCGATACTCACTCCATCTTTCTCGGAAGTTTTCCACACCCGGGTGCGACGCGCACCGTGTGCTAATGACTGATTGATACACAGCAAGGTCCGAGGGGGTGCTTCCTGAAGAAGTCATTTGTGTCCTCACACTCTGTGTCCTCTTCTGTCTCAAATATCGCCAAGGTAGCTGAGCATACTCTTATCATCTTTTCTTTTCATTTACTGTTGTCATATCCTTTAAAGGTTACAAGATATATTACATTATACAAGTTCTTAACACTGCCTAGAGCTTCCGACCTTAGGCAGGGATGAGAAATATTAATTGGATTCCACTTCAGGTGACGGCCAAAGGGTGTCTTAATGGAACCTGTTGTTTTGTATCCATTTTTTTTAACGTTCATAGTCCACACGGATTTACATTTGTTGAGCATCATTTATTTTGTAAACTTCATCTTCTTTTCCCAATCGAGGCATACGTTGTTAGGATACTGCCGATTATCTAAGTTCCGGTACTGGCGGCACTAAGTGTACTGGGCCCGAATTTACAAATAATTTTAAACTTCAACTTAAAAGTTCCACTGAATCTCAAGTTTCACTTATAACTGAGCTTAAATGGAAAAATAACTTCAACTTAGCTCAGCAGCTCATGCAGTATGAAAATATTTCGTGGCAAAGATGTATTTTCAAACTGCAGAATTTCAACTCTTCAGTGGCTGAATATGTATTAATACTACTTTATCAATGTTAAATGATGATCTACTTAAGAAATATGGGCATAATTAGGTAGTGTTTTCGAAATAAAAGTTACGTTTCTCATTAGAGCAAGGCGATATTTTTTTTTCTCTTGAATGTAAACACGGACACGCGTTCCTGTTCGTCTTCCTCATTCCCATCACCCACCCTCTGACAAGTAATCATGGAAAATATTCCCTTTCACTTCTCCCAAGCGGAAAGGGAGTGAATTGGAGAGACTGCCACACTCTACACATAGTAGAGGAAGGAGTCAACAGATACCGTCTGCAAGGGTAGCCACTGTCCCTAATAGATGACATGAGTCCGGTGGCATACGATGATCCTCAAACATGCGTTTGAGGCCACTCTCCACATAAAATACGAGCATCATGAGGTGGACCCAGGCCAATTAGCTACAACATTAAGAATATTATATTTGGCATCAAACACTAATTGTGTGTTTATGCTATGGAAATTCTTCCTGTTGACATGGTCTGCTTCATATTCCCTGGGGGCCAGTATCCTGACATGCGTGCAATCTATTACACCAACAATGCCAGGGAAGTTTGCAACTTGCACAAATTCTTGTTGTTTATCTCGGATTTCAGGGACGGTGCGAGGACATCGAATGAATTGGACAAGTATGGGTAGTTGTTAGCAGTAAGTGCTTGAGGGTATTGGTGATCGCTTTGCTTACTGACGACTGTGATGGACCAAGATCATCACTGTTACATCTGCATTTTCCCCGTTGCTAAATAACGCAGTGTAATAATTACTTTCATTTCGGGTGTCAATGCAAAACTCCTTGAAGTAGGGCTTTGCAGGCCCCTCTCACCAAATCCGTTACGAACAGTACTCCTGCACGATCCAGTCTGTAGCGTTTCAATAGTTCTGCGTCACTCAAAGTATTCAGAACGTCTCTTCGCTCTTGAAAAGTCTTCTCTAGGCGCTGACGGGCTTGTTGACGTTCGGCCATCTTGGTGACTGAAGTTCGACTTAGGCTCCTTAATACGGGTTTGGGCCCGTCTAAATATCCGTCAGCTAAAATCAACATGAGGGATAAGATGAAGAATAAAGTTAAACTCGCCCTAAAGTCAAACTTAGCGGTTTAAGATTAATTGTAAACTCGGCCCTGGTACTGGTGATACTCGAAACTGGCGCCACCAACAGGTACCAGTACTGGTACTGCCGGTACCTGAGTTTTCGAACTGGTATCACCGGTATTCAAATTAACGGACTATACGGATAATATATATCATATAGATCTCACGGGTAGTCGCTGATTTGACAGTCATTTCAGCGACACTTATTACCAAAGGCCGCCTGTTCAAGTTACTGTTCAGTGTTCATGCCTTAGAGAAAGACAGGAAGCACAAGGGACTCAAAGATCCGGATCTTAGTCTTCTGCACAGGTATCGACAACGCCAGACACTCGCGCTGAGCGTGGTCATAGCACCGTGGGCCAGGCCAAGCAGCCATAAAACTTTCTAGCGAGACTCACCGTTGTTCTGAACTACTCTACCAAGATATGAACTTTTCCGCGATCTCAGTGTCCTCGCCACGCATGAACAGACTGTACTTTTTAACTTCATGTAGCAAGCCTCCAAACACCTGTTCCTTGGTCTTGACCCAGAGCCTGAAGTCCCAAGTAATAAAGCAGCACTTAAAAAGTGAAAATATTGATTCTGTACTTACGTCAAGAATGATTGGGTCGCCGCGCTCCTCGTCCTGTTGGAAAGAAAGGGTAGACATCTCTCTCTCTCTCTCTCTCTCTCTCTCTCTCTCTCTCTCTCTCTCTCTCTCTCTCTCTCTCTCTCTCTCTCTCTCTCTCTCTAAAAACACACACACACACACACACACACACACACACACACACACACACACACACACACACACACAGAGATACATCCTCCATAAGAGGAAGGAATAAGTCTTAGTAAATGGACAGCATCTGGGATGGGAAAAACAACTGGTGGAGACGATACAGAACGCTTAACCTCGGTGAAGTTGATTTAGTAAGAGATGAGCAATTTTCAGTTAAGACAGCGAGTTGAGGATTGACCGAAAGGGTTCAATGTAAAATAAAATGTCAGCTGAGATATATCGGATAATGAGGGATAGGTGTTTGAAACATTGTCGAATTTAGAGGGTGGAGAAATTGAGTTTTCGAGACATTAAGGACATCAAGTTATCTCTACCTGCTAACCAAATATGATATCAAGGTCTCAGTTAAGCGTTCTGCAGCCCTATAGGTCCACAATACCTGTTTAAATTGTCTTCTGTTAAAAATATTGCCAGGTAATTCTGGTTGGAGTAGTCAGGGAGGGTGGCTGAATGGCTTAACCGTCAGCGTGAAGGCGCAGCGTCCGAGGAAGCTGGTTCCAGAAGTCCTGCCCGCCGCCACAGCTGCATGGGAGTTTCAGCCATCGCCGAGTAGCCTAAGACTACCCACATGCTGTCCTGAGGACCACCTATGAACCCGGACTCTAGATTATCTCTCTAAAGGGAGGCTCAAAGATGACCTCCGAGGGGGCGGGCAGCGTGAGACAAGCAGGATGGCACCATTGTAAACACTTGATTTACTCCACATCGAACTGGGGTCGACCATCAGAGCCCACACCACTACACAGCGCCTATGGGCCAAAACATATAAAAAAGATGCAGA
This sequence comes from Eriocheir sinensis, assembly GCF_024679095.1. Taxonomy (NCBI): domain Eukaryota; kingdom Metazoa; phylum Arthropoda; class Malacostraca; order Decapoda; family Varunidae; genus Eriocheir; species Eriocheir sinensis. The sequence continues at coordinate 13,863 of NW_026110592.1, read as the reverse complement.
GTGAGTCTTTGCCGGAAGGTTGAATATCGAACAATTTGTTTTAAAGAGATCATTAATGAACAAATGAATAAGTGGGAGATAGAACAGAGCCACAACTGAAACAGCACTGTTGATAGGTTTAGGGAAGAACAATGACCGTCTACCACAGCAGAGATGGATCAGTCTTAAAGGAAACTAAGGAAAAAGTACCCCAGAGAGACGGAAGGGAGGTAGTTTTAGAAAGCAAAGAATTCATGCCAGGGGTCTGACAAGGCTTTCGAGATGTCTTGAGCAACAACAACAGCAATTCATTGAAATTGCTAAGAGAGGATGACCCAAAGTCACTTGGAAAGCAAAGAGTCACCAATTCATAGACCGAACCTTTTGAACCCACCTGGTAATCAGAAACAAATCACCAGTTCGTAGACCGACCCTTGCCAATTTTTGTTAATCAGAAACAAGATCACCAGTTCGTAGACCAGGTCTTACGAACCCACTGGTAATCGAAACAAGATCTTAGTTCGTAGACAAAACCACCGAACCCACATAATCAGAAACGGGATCTCACCAGTTCGTAGACCGAACCTTACCAGCCACACTGGTAATGAAACAGACCAAACATTAGATAGAGCTCGAACTTTTCTGTTGAGGATTGTTTTCAGTTGCCGAGGAGAGGCAGGAAATCAAACTATACGACATTGGTTTAGAGTTGAACGGTCACCTTCTTGACTGAGCTGTGTGGCGTACTTTCAACGGAGAAGGTGAATTTTGAAAAGCGACGAAGGTTCGACCAGGCAGGTGTCAGCACAGGCTTTGTTTAAAAGACAATAGGAGGCACTCATCGGTCCTCAAACCTACTGGGGTTGTAGAGAGGGAGTAAGCTTATCATTCTGGGGAATTTTAATAACAATGAAGTTCATAAAACAGTCAACATGTAAATATCGATAGAAGATGAAAGAGAGAGACAACGCTACATAATTTAAAGTTAATTTTACGTGAGGTGGTGGTGAGTGGATGAGACGCGATTCTGTTTTGTGCGCTCTAATTGCACAGTATTCATTCCGACAATGGCGAGAGCAGCAGGAGCAGACTCTGAAAGAACTATTTAGTCTTTGAAGACTATTCATGCAATAAGTGGATGGCGTACTGTTGTTGTGCCCTAGTGGTGTCATGAGGGGTGTGCTCATCTGAAGCAGGGGGTCAAAGCAGATTATTACGTTTACACCCAAATTAACTTTAAGGTGTGTTCGCCGTGCCTAAAGAAATATTTAGCATGTGTGGAAAAAATTGGATCAATTTAGTCAAGAATTATCAAGAAATAGTTGTAATGAAGGAGTTGAAACTCAGGCCTCAGTGTGAAAGAAGTTGAGCGAAAGAATTGGCGGATGTGTTTGTACTGACAAGACAGGGGTCAGTTAACCAGCTGGGCTGATGTATAAAACGGAGGGCAAAACATCTCCTTGTCGTGAGGCCTCTGATCAAGATAAGAGGCTGCTATGAGATAAAAATGATGTTTTAGGCATTACAAGGCATTCCAGATTACTGATTCAAGATTCACGAATGGAGTAACATTGTTAAGAACTTTGATGGAGTATGAGATGAGTAGCTCAGGAAGTTAGAAATGTGAAGTGAAGTTAGCTTTTAAAAGGTGTGGGAAATTAAGGCCCATGATCTACAATGTACGAGAGGAGACCAGGTTAGATAACTGGGCGGTATTAAGCTGGAATGAGTTCCACTCGATTCCAGGGTTGAGGGAAAAGTGAGAAGATTTCAATAATTCACAAACATCGCGACAGATAAAACTAGAATGAGGTGTACCTGTGAGATACATGTAATACAATCATATATTTTCATTATTGAGGATACACGACATCAGAATCAACTGTGCTACCTAGAACAATGGAAGACAAAATGTTTCAAATGTACAGGGATCATAAATCAGGGGGTGCTCCATGGCGAAAAGAATATAAATTATGAAGTACAAAGAAGCCTGAAATCAAACCTCAGCGGGCAGCCAGTGTTGTGGTGCTGGAACTGAAATTCGAAATTCGTAACATAACCGATCATGGGTGATTGATGCAGAACCAAAGATAAATTGGTATTAAATGTTCGAGTAGGTTGGAAATAAATCGCTGGACATTAGATTGTGATACTATAAAGAAAATATCAGATAAATGGAAAATGAAGTAATGGATATTTGTGATAGTGTAAAAGGAAAGATATTGTGATTGGTGCGAACCAAAACATGGCCAAGTGACTATAATGATGCCAAGTTTATTAAAATGATATCAGTAGGCTATCCATGAGCAATTAAGACTCACTCACTCACTACAACGTTGTGAATAAGTGCATATCGAGGATTATTATAGAGGATAACATCATAATTGTTGATGCCATGCGGAGCGCTGCGCTGGCGGTGGAGCGGGGCCTGAAACCTCATCAACGGTAACGGTAACGGTAGATAGAAAACTGTCAGTAGGAGGAGGGGAGTTGATGGGACGAGGGGGACTTAGTAAGGAATATGCCTGAATCGTCCATAGTGATTTTTAGATAAGGTTTGAAAGAGGGGATTAGTAAGAGGAATATGCCCTGAATTGTCCATAGTGATTTTTAGATAAGGTTTGAAAGAAGAGGGGATTAGTAAGGGAATATGCCTGAATCGTCCAGAGTGATTTTTAGATAAGGTTTGAAAGAAGAGGGGATTAGTAAGAGGAATATGCCTGAATCGTCCAGAGTGATTTTTAGATAAGGTTTGAAGAAGAGGGGATTAGTAAGGGAATATGCCTGAATCGTCCAGAGTGATTTTTAGATAAGGTTTGAAAGAATAGTTCAGTTTTTGAAGGATGGAACAGCCGTGCTGCCATCGGACTAAGGAGAGTGTGAAAGATGAAGTAAAATTGTTAGATATTTATGGGAGGCGGTGGCTGAATGGATAGCGTGACGGCGCCGCGTTCAGGACGATGCGAGTTCAATCCCCGCCCGGTGCCACCAAGCTGGGATTTTTCAGCCGCCGCCGAGTGGCTTAAAACTACCCACATGCTGTCCAGAAGACCACCTATCAACCCGGACTCTAGATTCTAGGATTAAAGATGAGCTCCGGGAGGGCAGCATGAGCCAATGCAAGATGGCGCCACTATAAACACTGGCCTGCGCCACAACGGGCTGGGCCATACCATCAAGCCTCTCCAAAAACAAGCCTACCGGCGCCACAGGCGAAGATGTAAAAAAAAAATTGTCAGAAGGCAATTCCTCTTGAACTTATATAAAGCTTGTGTTGCAACGGCAAGCATATGATAAATTACAAAGAACTCAGCACTTCGGAAAAACCTGCATGTCTCAATACCTTATCGATTCGGAATGCACTTCAGCGCTGTTTTGGCCCTGCCAGTGAGTTTCTTTATGAACATTTAATTCTGCATGTTTTCATCCATATAATACATGATGATTATGTTGAGTTTATGGCTGACAAAGCTTGTTATATTCAATAGCGACATTTAGAAAAAAGAAGCATGACGATCTCAGACACAGCAGGGCTGTTTTGGCCAACTGAGTAAATATGTACCATTTAACTGCATGTCCATATATAATACATGATGATTATGTTGAGTTTATGGCTGATAATAATTATAATTATATGACATAATAATAATTTAATAATAATAATCTACAACAATAACTGTTAATAATAATAAGTTTCTTTATGTGCACCATAATAATAATCTGCATGTTTTCATAATAATAATAACAATTTATCTGAATAATAATGACAAGCTTGTTATAATTCAATACTTGAGTCTAATTTGGCTGAGCAACATCATCTGCAACTTAATTCTATCACACGCCGAACAGTGTTTCTTTATAGTCCATGTAACGACGCTCATTTTCACTGACACGATGATTATAGAGAGCGACAACAGTATATTCAATAGCGACATTGAAATTTAGCTGAGAGGCGATCTAGGTAAATCTGAGTGGGCACTATATGTACCATGTAATTCTGCATGTTTCAATGTTGAGTTATGATTATTGCTTCAGGATGAGACCCTGTGTCAACATACAGAGGTGAACCTCTAGATGGAGCATACATTCCTCAATTCTTTTTCTACTCCTCACGCAAAAAGCCTTGGGTTAAATCACGCTTGTTCTCGTGCTGTCAATGATAAGAAGAGTAGCTCTACAAAAAGTGCCAGGCCTGGCAAACTAATGCTAATTATGAACTTTACATTTCTGCCCGAAATCAAAGCTAATCATTCGACTAACCAAAATTCTTTTCATTAATAGAAAATGTCAAAACCTCTTTCTCTAACTCTTCCCGTGACTTCTGGCATCTAGCCAAAACATCTCTCCAACTTCACTTCTTCATCTTTCCCTCCACTCCTCAGTCCTGACGGCAACACTGCCGTCTCATCTATCTCTAAGGCTGAACTCTTCTCTCAAGCTTTTTCTAAAAACTCCACTCTGGACGATTCTGGGCATATTCCTCCTACTTATCCCCTCTGACTCCTTTTTTATGCCTGTTATAAAAGATTCTTCAAAATGATGTTTTTATATGCCCTCTGGCCTCAATCCTCAGAAGGCTTATGGACCTGATGGAGTGCCTCCTATTGTCCTTAAAACTGTGCCTCCGCTGTCACCCTGCCTGGTCAAACTCTTTCACCTCTGCCTGTCCAACATCTACCTTTCCTTCTTGCTGGAAGTATGCCTTCATACAGCCTGTACCTAAAAGGGTGACCGCCCAATCCTCAAACTACCGTCCTATAGCTTTACTTTCTTGTCTATCTAAAGCTTTGAATCAATCCTTAACCGGAAGATTCAAAGCACCTTTCCACTTCTGACCTTCTATCTGATCGCCAGTATTGGTTCCAAGGCGTTCTACTGGTGATCTCCCTAGCCTTCTTAACTGACTCTTGGTCATCCTCTCTTAGCCGTTTCTGGTGAAACTTTGCTATTGCGCTGGACATATCAAAAGCTTTTGATAGGGTCTGGCACAAATCTTTGCTTTCAAAACTACCTCCTACGGTTTCTATCCTTCTCTCTGTACCTTTATCTCCAGTTTCCTTTCTGACCGTTCTATTTCTGCCGTGGTAGACGGTCACTGTTGCTTCTCCTAAATCTATTAACAGTGGTGTCCACAGGGGTTCTGTCCTATCTCCCTCTCTTTTCTGTTGTTCATTGATGATCTTCTTTCCAAAACGAACTGTCCTATCCATTCTACGCCGATGATTCCTCTGCATTATTCAACTTCTTTTTTAATAGAAGACCCACCCTTCAGGAACTTAACGACTCAAGGCTGGAGACTGCAGAACGCTTAGCCTCAGACCTTACTATTATTTCCGATTGGGGCAAGAAGAACCTGGTGTCCTTCAACACCTCAAAACACAGTTTCTCCACCTATCCACTCGACACAATCTTCCAAACAACTATCCCTATTCTTTGACAACACCCAGCTATCACCTTCCTCAACACTAAACATTCTCGGTCTATCCTCAACTCAATATCTCAACTGGAAACTTCATATCTCATCTCTTACTAAATCAGCTTCCTCGAGGCTGGGCATTTTGTACCGTCTCCAGTTCTTCTCCCCTGCACAGTTGCTGTCCATACAGGGCCTTGTCCGCCCTCGTATGGAGTATGCATCTCATGTGGGGGCTCCACTCACACAGCTCTTCTGGACAGAGTGGAGGCTAAGGCTCTTCGTCTCATCAGCTCTCCTCCTCATACTGATAGTCTTCTACTCTTAAATTCCGCCGCAATGTTGCCTCTTTCTATCTTCTATCGATATTTCCACGCTGACTGCTCTTCTGAACTTGCTAACTGCATGCCTCCCCCTCCCGGCCCGTCACTGCAACTCGACTTTCTACTCATGCTCATCCCTATACTGTCCAAACCCTTTATGTAAGAGTTAACCAGCATCTTCACTCTTTCATCCCTCACGCTGGTAAACTCTGGAACAATCTTCCTTCATCTGTATTTCCTCCTGCCTACGACTTAAATCTTTCAAGAGGAGGGTATCAGGACACCTCCTCCCAAAACTGACCTATCTTTCGGCCACCTCTTTGGATTCTTTTAGGATCATTGAGTAGCGGGATTTTTTTTTATTAATGTTTGTTTTTTGTGTGCACTTGAACTGTCTCCTTTGCTGTAAAAAAATAAAAAATAAAAATAAATAAAACACAGACCCATGGTCCAGACTAGGTGCTGTCCCTAAACCTAAGTGCTTCTACATTAGTCAGATATTCCTAAACGTTGCATTTCCTTTCTAGTTGACATTAAGTTGAAGGAAGTGACGATCGAGCTTGTTTTTAAAGAGTCAATCGTGTTACACTGAACCACTGAAGGTGGGAGCTTATTCCATTCTCACTACAACGTTGGTGAAGAAAGAAGATAGAGAGAGAGAGGAGAGAGAGAGAGAGAGAGAGAGAGAGAGATGAGAGAGAGAGAGAGAGAGAGAGAGATTTGTTTGTGTGTGTGTGTGTGTCTTGTCTTGAAGCCAGACACAGTGTGGGTGGGCGGCTCCCTTTGTGTGGTGTTGTCTGTTCACCCTCTGTTCCGTTCTCCTGCCCGGCAGTCCAGTGCGTCAAGTGGATTGCAGCTCCTGTGCCACGTGCCCGAGTGACCTTCTCAGACTTTTACCTGTACGAAAAGAATCCTACTGCGGCTCGACTACAGAGACGTGCTGCTACTTTGATGGTCTGGAGATCAGAACCGACAACTTGTACAACGGTGAAGTGTGAGTATACAAAGACCCTGCTCGCTCTGGCTTTTTTTTTGTACGTGTCGCCTGTAGCGCCGGTAGGCTCTCTTGAGGCCTGGATGGAAGTCGGCCTCAGCTCGTCATGGCGCAGGGCAAGTTTTTACAGTGGCGCCATCTTCTCTTGGCTCATGCTGCCCCGGAACTCGTTCTTGATTCACTTGGACGGTTTCCTCTAGAGTCCGGGTTGATGGGTGGTATTCAGGACAGCATGGGTAGTTTTAAGCCACTCGGCGGTGACTGAAAAATCCGAGGTGGTAGCGTGGGGATTCGAACCCGCGTCGTCCTCCACGCGGTGAATGTGGGCCCAGCACGCTACCGCCCAGCCTTCGCCTACCTGCCCCGTGACGGCGAGCAAGGCTGCCACTGTTACTCTTACAAGACGTATTCACTTCTAATTATTACGTAACAAGTTTGGTTTGTGATATTCCTTTGTGCCTAAACTTGCATGATGGTGACCAGACCACTCAAGTTCTTCCAATCCTCGGCAGGTATTGTGGCACGGACATCACTGCAGGCCAGACCTTCACCGGAACCGGTCAAGAGATGATTTTATACTTCAGGGCGATAAGTAATAATCTTCGCAGGGGATGGTCTGCCCAACTCACCTTTGTGCCGCAACCGGGATGCACGTAAGTGACAAAAAAGAGGGAGGGGAGAGTCTCAGGACCAGCGAAGAGTAGAATCACCCTTCTGCGTTGTACATTCATCAGCCTGTGTTTATTCGTAGATCGCAAATATTTTACGTCCTAACGATTCCTTTATTTTTGTTTCTCTTCAGAATCACCAATGCAGAAAACCCCATCATCACCACCACCACAGCAACAACCACCATTACAGAACTCACCACCACAGCAACAACCACCACTACAGAACCTACCACCACCACCACCACAGCAACAACCACCACTACGGAACCCACCACCACCACTACAGAACCCACCACCACCACCACTACAGAACCCACCACCACCACCACCACAGCAACAACCACCACTACGGAACCCACCACCACCACTACAGAACCCACCACCACCACCACTACAGAACCCACCACCACCACCACCACCACAGCAACAACCACCATTACGGAACCCACCACCACCACTACAGAACCCACCACCACCACTACAGAACCCACCACCACCACTACAGAATCCACCACCACCACTACAGAACCCACCACCACCACCACCACTACAGAACCCACCACCACCACCACTACAGAACCCACCACCACCACTACAGATCCCACCACCACCACCACCACTACAGAACCCACCACCACCACCACCACTACAGAACCCACCACCACCACTACAGAACCCACCACCACCACTACAGAATCCACCACCACCACTACAGATCCCACCACCACCACCACCACTACAGAACCCACCACCACCACCACTACAGAACCCACCACCACCACAGCAACAACCACCACTACAGAACCCACCACCACCACTACAGAACCCACCACCACCACTACAGAACCCACCACCACCACTACATAACCCAACACCACCACTACAGAACCCACCACCACAACCACCACTACAGAACCCACCACCACCACCACCACAGCAACAACCACCACAGCAACAACCACCACTACAGAACCCACCACCACCACCACAGAATCCACCACCACCACTACAGAACCCTCCACCACCACTACAGAACCCTCCACCACCACTACAGAACCCACCACCACCACTACAGAACCCACCACCACCACTACAGAACCCACCACCACCACTACAGAACCCTCCACCACCACTACAGAACCCACCACCACCACTACAGAACCCACCACCACCACCACCACCACAGCAACAACAACCACCACTACAGAACCCACCACCACCACTACAGAACCCACCACCACCACTACAGAACCCACCACCACCACTACAGAACCCACCACCACCACAGCAACAACAACCACCACTACAGAACCCACCACCACCACTACAAAACCCACCACCAGCACCACCACCACAGCAACAACCACCACTACAAAACCCACCACCACCACCCCCACAGCAACAACCACCACTACTAAACCGACCACCACCACCACCACTAAAAGACCCACCACCACCACCACCACTAAAAAACCCACCACCACCACCCCCAGAGCAAAAACCACCACTAAAAAAACCACCACCACCACTAAAAAACCCACCACCACTAAAAAACCCACCACCACTAAAAAACCCACCACCACCACCACTAAAAAACCCACCACCACTAAAAAACCCACCACCACCACCACTAAAAAACCCACAACCACTAAAAAACCCACCACCACCACCACTAAAAAACCCACAACCACTAAAAAACCCACCACCACCACCACCCCCAGAGCAAAAACCACCACTACTAAACCGACCACCACCACCACTAAAAAACCCACCACCACCCCCAGAGCAAAAGCCACCACTACTAAACCGACCACCACCACCACCACCACCACCAGCCCTAAACCACCAAGATGTTTAATTCAGGCTTTCAACGGAGTGTTCTACTGGTCCTCCCCAGGCTTCGGGATCACCAAGTACCCGAATAACTTTAACTGCGCCGTGCGAGGAGTTTCGGTATGTGCCTTACTTTTCTGGCCGTGGTGGGTGAGGTTAGTAATAGCTCATTCCAGCGTCACAAAGCGTCCATGATATTACGAGACATGATATTCTATACCAGAGGAGAAGAAAGCCGAGTTAGTGCACTGCCTAAGATCATTGTTTTGTCTGCCATTCCTATTCGCTTGCGTTTCCATGTTATTGTTCAAATCAAGAATTACTGTTATAAAACGCCTTGACGCTGAGTATATCTAAGTAGTCAGGGCATACACTATATATCTCTCGCATTTCCTGGAAGCTGAGAAGATGGCGCCACTATAAACACTTGCCTGCGCCATGACGGGCTGGGGTCGACTACAATCCAGGCCCCTCAAGAGAGCCTACCCGCGCTATAGGCGTACACGTAAAAAAAAAAAAAAAAAAAAAGACTTCCAAGTAAGAAAGTGCATTTTACACACACACACACACACACACACACACACACACACACAATCAAGAGGAAGGTATCAGGACACCTCTTCTCATGTAATTGACTGCTCTTTCGGCCACCTCTTCGGACTCTTTACAGGAGCAGCGAGTAGCGGGCTACTTTTCTTTTTATTGTTTCCTTTTTTGTGTGCCCTTGTGCTGTCTCCTTTGCTGTAAACACACACACACACACACACACACACACACACACACACACACACACACACACAGCTATAGTTATATATCCTCGAAACACGCCACTAACAATCTGACTCGGGCAGTATCACAGTGTCCACGATAATAATTCCACTCGACGTTGTAGTGGAGTGATAAAAGGTGCGCCCAAGAGTTCAGGGTTTATGAAATGAATAAACTGCTCTGTTATTTTTGTAGCAAACTCGCATACAGGCAAACAAGTCAGGGCTTATAGAAGTGTTCCTTTGCTTGTTCAGACGAGATCCATGTTGACGCTGAAACTGGAAACGTTCACGCTGCAGGGAGAGGTGAGAAGATGTGTGGACGGCGTCGAGTTAACATTCTTGTACAATCGAACGACAACGTGAGTAGCGTGTGTGGTTTGTTGCTTGAGTGACTAAAGGTGTCAGTGTGCATGCTTCAGACATAGAGTAACAGGTGATGCCTTATACAGCGGAAAAGTTGGAAAGTTTCGTTTAGTCGGTGCAACATCTGTGGTCATATGCCGGAGAGAGACAGGAGGGGGAAGGAATTATAGGAGAAGGCAACATCTGTGGTCATATGCCGGAGAGAGACAGGAGGGGGAAGGAATTATAGGAGAAGGCAATATCTGTGGTCATATGCCGGAGAGAGACAGGAGGGGGAAGGATTATAGGAGAAGGGAACAGACCCCAGGAGACGGGACACAACCCCCGATTAATATCTGGTATCCATTCACTGCTGGGTGGACAGGGGTGTAGGATATCGGAAAAAAACGCCCCAATTTTTCCACTCCGCCCGAGAATCGAACCCGGGCTCTCTCGATTGTGAGCCGAGTGTGCTAACCACTGCACCACGAAGCTCCCCCCTTATACAGCGGCAGGTAAGGGTAGGTGTCAAGGGATGGTCCGCTTGTTTAATGGATAGTTGTTGCATTAATGCTAATGACTGGGGTGGGTGGAATGGTTGGGCGTTTTGTCCCTCGACACGGAGAGTTATGGTGTTATGGCGAGGTTTATAAATGGATGAAGGGCTTTAATAAGGGGGATATTCATAAGGTTTTGTTGGTAAGAGAACCGGGTAGGACACGAAGTAATGGGTTTAAACTGGATAAATTCAGATTCAACAGGGACATAGGCAAAAATTGGTTTACTAACAGGGTGGTGTATGAGTGGAATAGGCTTAGCAGTCATGTGGTGAGTGCCAATACAATTGTCAGATTCAAAAATAGATTAGATAAATTCATGGACAGCGAAATTAGGTGGGGTTAGATACACGGGAGCTTAGGTTCAAAGGAGCTGCCTCGTACAGGCCTACCGGCTCTTGCAGACTCCTACGTTCTTTTGTTCTTATATTAAGGAGGAAGAGCGGAGTGGGTTTCCATACTTAATTCACATGTTTGGTTGGCAACGAGAGATGGGAACGATGCCCAACGTTACCAAATTACCGTACGCATAACATTGTATTTTCCTATTTCTTGGGTGGGTTTCATCATATTGGTCTCCCAGGCGTGGTGACGTCACGCGCAATTGGGAGAATTTCTTGGGCGTGTTTCATCACCGCGCCACAAGCACTTCCAAGTAGGATTGGGGGTGGTCTTGGGAGAAACCAGCGTTGCCAATCTTCCGCGTCGCTTTGACGTCAAATATGTCTTCATTTAATCTAAATAACACTTCTTATGTATAATTATGGAATTATAAATATAAACAATTGATATTTAGCTGAAATACAGCGATAGTATCTTCATTGTAAGGAATATGTGCACGTATTTTTGTTCCGTCTGCATCTTCAACGGTACCACGGTGTAAACAAACATTTAGTGAGTCGTGAGTAGACCCTGGCCACCTCGCCACCATGGCCCGCAGCTTGTACTGTGCATCAAATAACACTTGCACATTGATGCCGTGGTAGTACTTGCGGCTGACGTACACGTCTTCGTGCTCATGTGGGGCCACTAATCTTACGTGGGTGCCATCAACAGCACCCACCACACCGAGAAAACCAGCAATTTCGGCAAACTCCGCCTTCATTCTCTGCTGCGCCCCCCTGTTTAAAGGGAAGCCCATGAACCGCCTCATATTCTCTTGTGTCACGAGAGCATCCACGGTCTGGGTAATGATTCTGCTGACTGTGGCCCGGGAAACTCCAAAGTCATCTGCGCTGCACTGCTGCATTATCTCGGTGGCGAGGTATCGCAGAGTCAACGCAACTTTCAGCTCCGCTGTGGCCGCACGGCTCCTCTCAGTCCTGTTGCCAGTCACGTGTCGCACCAAGTCAGTGACGAACAACAGGCCACGATCCACCCTGTACCTCTTCTTGAACTCAGTGTCATCGTACTCGTTAAAGATGTCCCTTCTCGGGCGAAAGTTTCTTGGTCGGTGCTGGCGGGGTTGTTCACGGGCTGCCATGTTTACAGTCTGACGCTTGGAACCTTCCTTGGGAGCGCTTGGGAGACCCCGCACGGCCTCCCAAGGCGGCGAGCGAGATAGGCAGAGTTCCAAGGCTTGGGAGCTTTCGTGAAACATGCCCAAGGTTTCTCGCACGCTTGGGACTCCTTGAGCACACTTCCAAGGACTTGGGAACTTTGATGAAACCCACCCCTGGCCCATAAATATTGCAAAAAAAAAAGAGCAGCAATAATTACCGCTTTTAACGATAATTATAAATGCATATCGTTATCTTTGTGGGTACGATAGTTTTTGGTCAGAAATCGTCAAAAACAATACGCCAAGTACGACAATCTGGTAACGTTGACGATGCCACTACAGACGACGCTGGGTAGGCTGTGTCTGAGTGGTAGCATGCTGGGCCCACATTCACCACGTGATGGACGACGCGAGTTCGAATCCCCACGCTACCACTTGGGATTTTTCAGTCACCGCCGAGTGGCTTAAAACTACCCACATGCTGTCCAAAAGACCACCCATCAACCCGGACTCTAGAGGAAACCGTCCAAGTGAATCAAGAAGGAGTTCCAGGGGGCAGCATGAGCCAAGAGAAGATGGCGCCACTATAAACACTTGCCTGCGCCATTATGGGCTGGGGCCGAACACCAGCCAGGCCCCTCAAGCGAGCCTACCGGCGCTATAGGCTAAGACGTAAAAAAAACACACATATATATATATATATATATATATATATATATATATATATATATATATATATATATATATATATATATATATATATATATATATATATACATATATATAAAACCTTGTTCTTAATTTAATCACCAGGTTGTGTGGATCTCAATCAGGGAAAGTCTTTACATCGCCATCTTTCAATTTCAACGCGAGATTCTTCACCAACCCCACGAGGACCTATCAGGGCTACAACATCTCCTTCACGCCTGCAACCACGAGTTGTCACCAGGTAAGGAACGTTGTGGATTTATCTGAGCTTCTCCGGCAATACACAACTGTGCTACTTGCTAAGTTGTCACCAGGTAAAGGGACTATGGGCCGTATTTTAAGACATTTCGTCGCCCAAGTTCACATATTTGACAAGGCTTTCGTTTGAGTTAGGGCATTTCCAGGAGTAGTTTTATGACCCTGGTGGTAGTTTGACCCTTCCTCAGTAGCATGAGCCTAAAGAACCACTCATTAGAACCCGACTGACACCTTCTTTGACCTTTAGAAAGAGTTGATGTGAGAAGTGAAACTGTCTTATAATACCACCCTATTACACTGGGCAAATTTTCCGTGGATCTTCAGTCAAACCACGATTTCCGCTGGCGTGGTTCTCATATTTCCGTGGTTTTCTGACGTGTCCACGATCTTCCAAAGCTACGGTAGATTTCACCGAAGGAAAACGGTATTACTCACCATCATCATCATCAACAATAACACGAAACAAATGAGAACCACCCCAGCGGAAATCGTGGTTTGACTGAAGATCCACGGA
>NW_026110591.1:60000-96394 GCF_024679095.1 Eriocheir sinensis | reverse complement strand
GGAATTAAAGGTTGATCAAAAGCAATGTGTGAATAGGCACAGAAATTATCAAGATTACCGTGGCTGACTTGTCCTTTAGATTTTATTCAGGTTTACACCACGAAGACTGAGTACAAGATTTTATGTGAACTGAGACTGGAGATATAACACTAATTACTAGTGGAAAATTACCTAAAAATGTCATGGCAAACTTATTTAACGTTGTTGTATTAGCTACTGACTGAAGGAACTGTGGAAACAAGATTTATAAGTGGTATACGTGAACTAAACACTGGGGTATCGTCTAAGTATTTGATTAGAAGATTTAATGAAGTCATAAGTAATGCGACGCTTGTTAACTAATGAAGCTACTGTGCTGTGAATTAAAAGAACTTTTTTTTTTTATTGTTATTTGTTTTATTTTCTTTTTTTTTTTAGTGATGCTATAGCTGCATTTCTTCAGAGCCTGGTGGTTGGCCCAAGCCCGTCATGGTGAGCAATTTTCAAAGTGAGCACCATTTTATTCTTAACAATACCCCTGGAGACTCATTCTTGATTCACTTGGACCTTCAGTTTCTTCTAAGAGTCCATGGGTTGATCGTGGGTCTGGACATCCATGGGTAGTCTTAGGTCCTCAGCATTGTTAAATCAGGTGGTAGCGTGGGATTCAAACCCGTCGTCCAACGTAATTGAATGTAAGACCTAACCACTCAGCCACTGCCTACCTTTGTGAAAGTAATATAGAAAGAAATTAGAGTTAGTTTACATAGGAGAAAATAGTGAGAATTGGTGCTTTTGGAACTGTCTGACACGTGACTAGTGGAATCACTGCTCTGACCAAGCTCATGACTGACATTTAGGATTACTACATTAATTACAAAACAAAACAATGGGCAGAATGTAGTTGTTTGAGAACAGTCAAGTCATGGACATTATACCAACATTCTACTAGCTGTAAGGAAGAACACACAGCCAAGATATGTGTATGTACGTTCTCCTGTTGTGGCACCACAGTCCTGTCCCATTCTTGATGAAGGGGCTTGAACTACCATGTGTATGTGTTTGGGTAAGCAAACTGTGAGGGAATGAAAGTACAGCACAGCCATTTTAAGTGTCAAGTAGGTGTCAGAAGGTATGGGTTATTTATCACTTCAACCCCTGTCCCAGAACAAACACTGGGGTGATTTATACCAGTAAAACCTACAGGCTATGTAACAAGGAAGGATACACCAAGACCTTGTTGTGTGGGAAGAAGGTTGAGCATGAGATGGCTTCCACCAGCTATCTTGACTGTTTCTCAGACAGAGATTTATAATGAAATGAAACCCTGAGCTATGTAAACAAGGGAAGGAAACACAAAAAAAGACCTTGTTTGTGTGGGAACATAAAACCTTAGACATATAGGAGTCTGCAAAGAGGCCCGGTAGGCCTGTGCAGACATCCTCTGAACCTAAAGCTCCCGTGTAGCTCTGGTGTCTAACCCCACTAATATCCTTTGTCCATGAATTTATCTAAAATCTATTTTAGATGAGCAATTATTCTCCTCACCACGCGACTGCTAAAGCCTATTCCTCATCCACCACCCACTGTTTATGAAACCAATTTTACCTATGTCCTTGTTGAATCTGAATTTATCCAGTTTAAACGTGCTTGTGCCCTGCAGTTCTCCCATAGCAAAACCCTTGTAGTCTCCTTATTACAACCCTTCGTATTTATAAACCTCAGTCATGTCTCCACATATACCTTTCCCCTAGAGGATGCAAGTTTTAACTGCTTGAGTCTTTCCTCGTAAGACAAGTTTCTCAACCCCTGAATCATCTTAGTGTCCTCCTCTGCTAAATTCTAACATTTGATATCCATTCTATTGTAAGGTGACCAGAACTGGACCGCATAGTCAAGATGGTCTAACTATTATAAATATAGTTTGAGAAGACTTCAGCATCTGTTTCTTATGCTCAGCAAAATAAATCCCAGTACCCATATTTGCTCGATTTCTAGCTAGGGGAAGGAGCTGTTAGTGTTGAGCTTTCCACAACATCAACTCCATCATAGGATTTATATGAAGCTATAACACAGGGAAAGAATATAAACCACAGAGCTAGTGAAAGTCCTGACCAGCCTTTGTTGTGCTGAGTGGTGTCAGATTTAAGGCTCCTCCTTCATTAAAACATTCAAACAGAACACACGCATGAATTGTTTCTTTGCATCGGGGCTTCAGAATGCCTCAGTGACCTCAGACCTAGCCAGTGACCTCAGAGGCTGTGGTATGAAGGCAGTAAGGCAAAGCATCTGGTAATGATTTAGTATCGTCTGGCTCCAACCAATGCGGGTGGGGGTTCAGCGTAGGGGTCCCCTTGTACCGGCATTGCCGCGTGTCTCCTAACCATCGATGTAGATATGTTCTAATATAAATTAAAACCATGGCAAATATAGTCAGCAAATATGTATACATTTAATCTTAGTAATATAACTTGAAAGAACAGTTAACTTATTATGGATAGATATTGATAAGCATATAAAGAAATGCAGCATATATTTTAGTATTGCTAAAATGCTAATCTTATTATTAGTTTCACTTACGTTTTGGGATGTGTATAGTTTCACAATTATATTTAGTTATATCATTGAAGGAATGTATGCTAAAAATAAAGCTGACATAAGTAAAGAAAAAAATAATAATAATAATAATAATGAGAACACTAGGTATATTAATGAACGTCTTTGTCCACAGCTCTGAAAAATGAAGAAAAGAAGGAAGGAAGGAAGATAATCTCAGAAGACTCATACAGTCCATTACACGTCCTTCATGTTATGTTATTACATTCCTGTACTCCCAACGCCCGGCCCGGGGGTCCAGCCGCAACACTCACAAGGTCCAGATGCAGACTGCGGCCACCACTTGAGCAGCCCGGCTGCTGTACACCAATCCTTATTTAGTTGTGTTCTTGTAGAGTTAAATCCAGACATCCCATATCCTTAGGCCAGGTCAAAAGTAAAGTTTGGTGTGCATGGCCTTAGTGTTCATCTCTGTTACACTGCCCCTGGAGGCTGTGGGGGCAGGAATCCAGCACCCCGGGACACAGGGAGACACTCAGACTACCTCAGGTGCCTCCCAGGGGTCTCCAGGTACATGATCACCCAGACACAAAGGATGACCTGCATACTGACTGCCCAGGCCTCAAACCCTGGCCAGCGGAAGGCATGCCAGCCACAGCACCATGGAGCCATGTATTATACTAGTACTTGGCACTGGTATCCTATGCTATTTATTCCTTAAACTGTAGAGAGCGGGAGTATTACATCTTATTCTTGAATACAAAGTTTCCTTTTAATGAAGCCCAACATTCTGTTCGCTTTATTTGCTGCATCGATGCATTGCTGTGAGAATTTGAGGTTTGACGCGATTTTTGACCCCCAAGTCTTTGATATCAATGCTTTTGAGTTTAACGCCGCGCATTTCGTATTCGAACTTCTTATTCTCGTTCCAACTTGAAGGACCTGGCACTTGGCTCAGCGCGGGCATCTCCCATCTATCCGACCGCTGAAATTTTGTGCAACTTTGGAGGCTTTGTCTTCGTCAGTGAGAACTGAGCGCGCCAATCTTGTGTCGTCTGCAAATTCTACTAATGCGGTTATTGAGTCCAATGATCCACGTCGTTGATGTAAATAATGAAGAGCACTGGGCCAAGGATTCTGAGGACGCCAATAACACCAGACAGGCGCCCACTCTGGAGTTAAATCCGTCAATCACTACTCTTTTTTGTTGTCTGTTGTCAACCAATTGCGAGAGAGAGAGAGAGAGAGAGAGAGAGAGAGAGAGAGAGAGAGAGAGAGAGAGAGAGAGAGAGAGAGAGAGAGAGAGAGAGAGAGAGAGAGAGAGAGAGAGAGAGAGAGGAGAGAGAGAGAGAGAGAGAGAGAGAGAGAGACACTGGTGCAGCCTGGGCGAAGGAGTAGTAGACAGGTAAACAGAGAAGAAATATGATGAAAGGGAGGGAGAAAGAACTTGAGTGATAAATACAGTTAAACAGAGATGAGAAAAGGAAATATACAGTCATAAGTTAATGTGTAAAGTGCTAAATATTCAGGACTGTATATTTGAGGCTTTCAGAGTGAGTGAGAGGACATATGTAGTCCTATTTTTTCTAGTTTGTACTGCATGGTGTCTGGCTATCCAAGAATCCTAGGAGGAACAAAACACAAGTTATAGTGAAAGCAACTTTGGTACAATTCCAACACAAAGGCTTTGCAACTTGTTTCTCGAATGCATAGAATAGCTGACCTTCCTTGCCCAGTAGACTAGAACACAATGGCCTTTCCCTACGTCCTCCTCCAAATGCCTCAAATATATGTGTGTGTAATGAAAGAAAATGGATAAAACCTAATGAAGAAAGAAAGGAATGGAAAGGAAGCAGATATGAGGAAGGAATGGAGAGGGAGAGAGGAAGAGACAGAGAGGAAGAAACAGAACAGGAAGAAGGAATACAATGAACTTACACAAGAATATGTAGAACCTAACTGGAGACAAAAAGATAGGGAGGAGAAAACATCTATGTATATGTATGTATATGTTCGTGTTGTATGTACTATTGAGACTGACTTGGAAATTGATGTAAGAATAAACAATAACATTAGAAACAAGGAATTTTCAAATGTTTTCTGTGTGTGTGTGTGTGTGTGTGTGAGAGAGAGAGAGAGGGAGGGAGAATGTGTAGAGTCAAATATTACTACTGTTCAAATTCTTGTTCTTCTTTTTGGTATTCTCTACATCACTTCCTCCTCCTTCTTCTTCTTCTTCTTTCTTCCTCCTGTTGACTCAAATCTGCAAAATAAATACAAACTTTATAAATATAAGGAAATGGAGATAGGAAATGCTAATAACAATTCAACTAGACTCCCTTAATAATAATAATAATAGCCATGATAATGAACGACCCTCCCCCTCTCTCTCCCTTTTTTTCCATTTTCGCTTACTCTACTGTCATTTCTTCACCAACCTTCCCATGAGTTAGGAAGGGAAGGGACAGAAAATGGCACTGTAAGCAGGCACCACTGGGCACCAAAATAACATGAACAGCATCTAGGGGACTTAACTGCTAAGACTGGACTCTGGGGCCATCCCTCAAGAGCTGAAGGACTGGGTGTACGAAAGACTATTTTTTCCTATTAATTTTGGGTAGAGTAGAGGGGATAGATAGATTGCTTGGCTTTTTATCCTCTCCTGTCTCTTCACTTTTCATTCCTTTCCATTACCTTGAGCATTCTAATTTACTTTGTTGAAGTAATAAAATAAAATGAACTGCAATAGATAGACATGAAATTTTAACGACAAATGGTGTTGATGCATGTTCACCACACAACACCCACTAGACACCACCTCTTCATCACCACTGCCTTCAACACTGCCACACCACACTAAAGATGCATATTTATAACACCATTAGGTATAGAGATCACCACCAGGGCTATAACACCAATTTCATCACCACCAACACAAGTACTCAACTATCAACACCAGAACCTCTAAAATGCCTATTTCATCACCACGCTACATCAACACCTCCACAAAGGCCACAACAACATCAATTTTCATCACCACCAGTACAGTAAACACCGTCTACCACCACTCATCACTGGGGTGTGAGGCTAGTTTTCAACACCACCACAGACTGACATCACCACCATCATCACTACACACCAGCACCCCCAACAATGCTTCATCACTGTCATTAACACTTTCAACACCACCACCACCACCAGGACCAATTTGGCAGATATTTTGGGGTCTAGAAGGCATCCCTCAGGTGGGGGAAATTTTAAAAACCCAGCACTTTCGGGGCATTTTGAGGCCGATGCAGAAGATACTGTAACTTATCCAGCCCCAGGAATTACAACCCTGCTACTGAAAAACACCGCGTCACCACCAGGCCACTGACTACTGGGGCTGCTGCTGCTGTAGGCTAGGGACATACCCACATGCTGTCCTGGTGATGCCTCTGTCAACCCAGACCTGGATTCTAAAAGAGGGATCGCTGGTGAGCCAGGCAAGGTGTCAGCCAGCAAACACTTCCCTGCACCACAGAGAGCTGGCGCTGGGATCCACCACCAAGAAAAGCACCACTACCACCGAGAGGCAGAAAAAATACTGCTGACACATTACTATAGCCACTGCCACTGCAGCCTCCGCCTCCATTCCCTAAGGCTGGGAGATGGGTCTGAAGATCCCCGGCACTGGCAGTGGGCTGGGCAGCTAATGTCCCAGGGCCTGCTGGGTGGCAAGGTTGGCACTGGCCACAAGCTCCCAAGGTCTGGTGATGCTGAGGCCTGGAGAGCGAGGTGAAGACTTGGTAAGTTATGAAAGAAACAAGATGGATGGCTGGAATAAGCTAGTGATGATACGCATTTCTAAAAGCCAAGTAGTAAAGTAAATAATGATTAAATGATGGAATTTGTGTTCACAAAAAAAGGCAGACATATATATCAGAGTTGCTTTGATTTAAATTATGACTTAATCTATTAAGGGGACACAAATATTAAAAAAGCATAAAAAGATTATCATTATAAGGAAATTGTGATCTTTTTCACTCTGATTTTCTATATATATATATATATATATATATATATATATATATATATATATATATATATATATATATATATATATATATATATATATATATATATATATATATATAAATATATAAATATTATTACAGAGATGAAAGGCTATAGTTTGGGGCTGGGGTTTAAAACACACACACACACACACACACACACACACACACACACACACACACACACACACCCGTTTTTTTTTTGAAATGCAAATGGAGTGGGCTGTACAAGCCAAATCCCCAAGACAAGGGGAGGAGTTTTAAAGCTGTACAAAGAAGCCGAGAATAGATATGTCCTGAGGTAACCAAAAGGATGCTGGTAAAAAGAGTGGTTTGAATAAAAGATACGGGAGGCAGATAGAAAGAAAGGAGAAGCTCAAGGATGGAGGACGAGGAAGAATCAACGCATGGAACACAATTTCAAAACAAGGAATGAATATAAGCAAAGATTAGAAGAGAAGAAAACGGAAATATGAAAAAGATAGACCGAGCAAATGCAAAGACCAACCTAAATTATTTTATAGACATGAACGGCAAATTAAAGAATTGAGAACAATCAATAAACTGAAAATGGATGGAACTACATATGGGCCCTTGCAGGGATGGCAGAAGTGGGAGTAGGAACAACAGCTTTCAAAAGGTTTTCACAAAGGAAGACAAATTGTACAACCACCGGGCCAGGAAAGAGGAAGGGCTATGCAGGAGATACAGTTAACGGCAGGAGGTCAAGGAGCTTGAACAAGCTGATGTAAGAAAGGCGACAGGGCCGGATGAAGTATCAGGTGGGATCCGAAAGAATGTGGTGAGCAACTTAAGAAACTGCACTATAATGAGCACCCCTGAGTGAAGGAAGGGTACCACAAGATTGGGAAGAGAGCAAACATAAAATTAATTTATAAATAGCAGAGAGAGACCTGGTTCATAGACCAAAATACTCACTAGTGTGGCTGAAGATATGAGAGGCTAGTTAAGAAACAGGTGGTCGGATTTTTGCAAGGAGAGACTATCTCGGATTGCCAGTTTGGATTCAGGAGAGGGGATCGTGTCACCAACTGTAAAGTTACTACTCATGCGACAGATTTACAAGAGAGACGGCTGGGGATGGAGGTACCTGGATTTGAAAAAAGACATTCGACAAAGTACCACAAGGTGAAGACTAATTTGGAAAATTAAAAATAGGGGTGGGAGGGTGATGGACTGATTATGGCTGGAGGACTTCCTACACAGGGAAATGAGGATACAATCAAGGACAAGGTATCCAACTGGTGTCCAGTGAGGAGTGGGGTCACAAAATTTGGTGCTGGCACCAATAATGTTTGCTGTTTATATACATGATATGGTGGGAAGGAGTGACCAGCCATGTGGAGTTTGTTTGCATTGGTGCAAAGCCAAGAGATGAGCCACGACGTAAGTGACTGTGAGGCATTGCAGAGGAACCTGGACAAAATATGGGAGGAGTTGGTACATG
This sequence comes from Eriocheir sinensis, assembly GCF_024679095.1. Lineage (NCBI taxonomy): Eukaryota > Metazoa > Arthropoda > Malacostraca > Decapoda > Varunidae > Eriocheir > Eriocheir sinensis. The sequence goes on along the minus strand of NW_026110591.1, from coordinate 88,336 downwards.
GCAGATGGAATTCAACCTGGGAAATGTAAAAAAATAGGAGTCTGGTAGAGTGGTAGAAGATGAATATGATTATAAGATGGGAGGTGAGATAATATGAGAGGAATGGAAGAAAAAGATTTGGGAGTGACTGTCTCAGAACATGTCACCGGACAAACACACATCAACAGGATAACGACAAACTATGAATTTGCTGAAGAACATAAGGACGGGTATTTGTGTATTTGGACGAAGAGATGATGAAGAAAAATAATAGTTACAATGATAAGGCCAAGGCTGGAGTATGCAAGCAGTGGTCTGGTCTCTCAAGAAAAAAAAAAAAGAATATAAGAAAGCCGGGAAAGAGTGCAGAGAATGGGCAACTAAGATAACATAAGAACATACAAGAACATTGAGTCTGCAAGAGGCCGGTAGGTCTGTACGAGGCAGCCCTGGAATCCAAGCTCCTGTGTAGCTCCTGTGTATCTAACCCCACCTAATAATCACTGTCCATGGAGATCCTAAATTCATTTTTGAATGTGACAATTGTATTGGCACTTATAACATGACCGTTAGCTTCATTCACCATCCACCACCCTGTTTGTACAGCAATTTTGCCTATGTCCCTGTTGAATCTGAATTTATCCAGTTCAAACCCATTACTGTGTCCTACCCAATTTTCTTTACCCACAAAACTTATGAATGTCTCCCTTATTAAAAGCTTTTCCTCATTTATAAACCCTGATCATATCTCCACGCACCCTCGCCTTTCAGAGAATACAGTTAACTGTTTGGAGTCTTCTCGTATGGCAAGTTTCAACCCTGAATCATCTTTTAGTCATCCTCCTCTGCACTGATTCCTAACATTTGGATATCCATTCTATAGTAAGGCATCTAGAACTGAACCGTATAGTCAAGAGATAGTCTAACTAATGCTAAATATAGTTTGAGGAAACACTTCTGGCGCTTCTGTTGCTTACACTCCTTGAAATAAACCCAGTACCCTATTTGCTCGATTTTCTAGCTTGAATGCATTGTGCTCCTGGATGGAGACTGAGATAGTGCCCGGAACTTAAGGATCGGACCCATGAGGAGAGACTCACAGCATGGGGCTCCAAGCAACCCTGGAGAGAGAAGAAGAGAAAGAGGAGACCTGATAGCGGTGTACAGGGTGGCGACAAGGGAGAAATCGACAGAGAGGACCTGTGTGTGTGGGAGTGAGAGAGAAACGAGAGACATGGAAAGAAGTTGAGGGTTAGCTTCTCAAACAGAAGCATTGAGGTGGAATGGACTGGAGGAGGAAAATCAAAAGCAAGAGTCTATACTCTTAGGGAAAGCTAGGAGTGGATATGGAGACGGGACACAGCCTTCCCATATGTCACCAGGTAAATGCAACTAGGTGGGACACACACACACACACACACACACACACACACACACACACACACACACACACCGTGGCTCAATCGGTAGAGCGCTGCACAGCGAGCCCTCATGGCTACAGCGGTTCCAGCCCCTGCTCACAGATTCTTTCCGCTGACTAGGAGGCTACCAACCTCCTGAGCAAGGGGGATGGGTTGTGTGGTGTGTGAGATCTTGGCAGTACCCAGAGATCGACAATACGCACTTACTCACGTCGTGAGGGTACCTGCTGGCGGTGCCGTCCAACTCGTGATCAGGCCGTGGTGAATTGCTACACACACACACACACACATTGGTCATTAACACTTAAGGCACTCTGAATAGAAATCACACCCCTTCCAGGCTGCCGGCACTTCCCTTGGAGGCTCTGGAACAAGCACTGCAGACAGAGACAGACACACACACCTCACCCCTTTGGGACCCAAGACGACCTCCACACGTGTGACATGACCCTCACAAACCTAACAGGACTAGTTTTTTTTATATACTTGATACTTATATTTTACCTGAAATGACACACAAACACCAATAATGTTCATAATATATATAAATGATATGCCAATGGGTATAAAAAGTTATATGAGCCTTTTTGCAGACGATGCAAAATTAATAAGGAAAGTGAAGACGGAAGACTGTGAAGAACTGCAAAAGACCTGGACAGAGTGTATAGATGGAGCCAATTATGGGAGATGGAGTTTAATGCAAACAAATGCCATGTTATGGATATGGGAAAAGTATAAAAAGACCAAGGAAGACATACAGGACTGGAGAAGAAAACTTAAAGTTAGTACATGAAGAAAAAAGATTTGGGAGTAACGATGCAAGACACACCATCCCCAGAAAAGCACATAAACAAGTTATTTGGAGAAACCTACAGGATGATGCAAAATATAAGGGTTGGATTATAGACCTTTTAACGGAGAGAAATGAGAACAGTAATCAGGAACAATAAATCAAGCTGGGCGGAAGTGACCAGTGGAGTCCCCCAAGGATTGGTGCTGGCTCCGATTATGTTTGCAATATATATAATTGACATGACAGAAGGGGTGACAAGCTATATGAATATGTTTGCTGATGATGCTAAACTAATGAGGAGGGTGGCTAATGAAGAAGACTGTGTAGCCTTGAGTCAGGATTTCGATAGAATAAGCGAATGGTCACGCAAATGGGAAATGACATTCAGTACAGAGAAGTGTAGTGTGATGGAGTTTGGTAAGAGCAGCAGACGAATATCAACTACTCTCTGAGTAACGAAAGAATCATGAAAAACAGAAGAATAAGGATCTGGGAGTAACAATAACAGACAAGTTATCCGGACAGAGTGTATAGATGGAGCCAATTATGGAGATAAGAACATACAATGCCATGTTATGGAAACATAAAGCAGTATAAAGAAGACATAGAGATGAAGAAATTTAAAGAAATCGATGATAAAGACTGGAATATGCAGGAGTAATTAGTGTGGACACACCATAGATTGAAGAAAGAAATTAGTTATTTGGAGAAACCTACAGGATGATGCAGACATGACAGAAGGGTGACAAGCTATATGAATATGTTTGCTGATGATGCTAAACTAATGAGGAGGTGGCTAATGAAGAAGACTGATTTCGATAGAATAAGCGAATGGTCACGCAAATGACGTATACAGAGAATGTGTACGAGATGAGTTTGGTAAGAGTACGCCGAATATCGGGGAACTACTCTCTGAGTAACGAAAGAATCATAAAAAACAGAACAAAAGGATCTAGAGTACAGACAAGTTATCTGATAACTAAACATATCACCTACATTGAAGAAAGAAATTAGAAAGAGGAAAGAACAGATCTCGGTAGCAGACAATGACCTCTTCTTGGATCGTCCTTCATCTCTTGGCAGGTTGTTCTTGAGTGTCTTCTTTTGCTCATCATCATCAGGAGTACAGCAGAAGATCTTTTCTTCTTGTCTTGTCCCTTCGTCTACTTTTCGGTCCCAAGAATTTGTGATGTGAACGCGACACCCTGCAAATTGGAAAAGACTGATTGATGTGACGCAAGAGGAATGCTTGCCTTCTTAATACTCTTCACTTTCTTGGCAGGTTGTTCTTGAGTGTCTTCTTGTTGCTCATCATCATCAGGAGAGATTGCCTGTTGTATCTTTTCTTGCAATGAATTGTCTGTTGTCCCATTGTGATGTGACGCGACTCCTATGGTATATATTATATCCACTCATTATGATTTACACCTTCTCAATTTTAAAAATAAAACTGTTGAAAGCTTAGGCTAAGGCCCATATGGTATATATTATATCCACTCATTATGATTTATTCTCCTATAATGACAATTTTAAAAAATAATAGGCTTATTAATGTGGGTAAAACGCCCACTGGTAGGCCTATCCCACTTCTGGCTAGAAATAATAAAACTCACAATAAAAATATGATATGTATTCCTTTTGAAAACTATACCCTATAAATCTCTCTTGATGTGAAATTTAGGAACACAGTCATATTTGTGTCTCTGATGAACAGAATGTAAAACTAAACATTTAATTAATTTTCCAAAGGTATCCTTCTTTTAGACTAGTAATATTAGACCAGCTTCCTTTCTCTGAATTTTTGTAACAAAGGAACATCTACTTTCATGAAAATATATGGAACTAAATATTCAATTAATTTGATAAAATATGTCCTTTCTGTTGAATATTGATACCAAACAGTTAAAACACCAACTTCCTTATAGTCTCATACTCAAAAGTGTTCACTTATGGATGCCTTTCAAAACTTAAACAAATTCTATTTAAAGCAATACTGTAATCAGACTGGCAGTTTTGACATACGTACAGATCTAGGCCTACTCAATTGTACATGCTGCATGTACTCATACCTTTCTACATGTCCCGAGGGAGACAAGAAGGTGGTGGTGTTGGGATCTTTCTTTCAAATTCTTTTAAGAAGATTCGGAGAAAAGCATCAGAAAGGTGGGATACCTTTGAATTAGTGCAAGTCATCTGTGAAATTGATAGAAGGAAATGCACCTTTATTGTGGTGTATGGACCTCCGGATACAAGAGCAGAGGTCTTTATTGATGATTTTCGCACATTTTGGAGTCTGTGGATATGGTGAGTGCAAATGTGTTCATCTGTGGTGACTTTAATGATCTATGGATTGATGATCCTGAAAATTCTTCTGCCATGGCCTTCATTGAGATGATGGACAGTTTCAACCTGATTAATAAAGTGAACGAGATGACTTCTTTAGGGGGTCATGTGCTAGACTTGGTTTTCAGCGATATAGACGGTGATCTAGTGCAAGGGGGGGGTGTTGATGAAATATGTTGTATGTCCCCGGTGCATAAATTGGTAACCTTTGAAATTTCATACGTGAGGGAAGCAGTGCAGAGAAAAAAGATTACGTTCAGATTGCGAAAGAATTTTCAACCAGAAATACTGATTAACTCTGTAATACAGGAAATTACTATTAATTGTCGTGAAATCTGTGAACATGGCTCGGTGTTACGTGGAAATTGTGCTACCTGCCTGGTTAAGCTATATAATGGTTTAGCTAAAGATGAGTATAACAGCCTCTGTCCTCTGAGTGAAAAGGAGATAGTGTTGAGAGATCATGCACCTTGGTTTAATGTGGAAATACTGTGGGCAAAAAGAGAGAAGAAAAAAGAAAGACTGTGGCTTATGCAAAAAACAGATGAGGCAAGAAGAGCATACCAGGAGGCGAGAAACAAAGAAAATCGGCTTGTGATAAAACGGAAAAGAGAATACTATCGGAATAAGGTTGTGGAGGCAGGGCCGAACATCAATAAATTATATAAGGTGCTTGACAGTTTGACTGGAAACAGAAAGGTTAACAAGCTTCCGGATGGTTTCTCGGATGAAGTGCTGGCAAATAAGTTTTTAGACTTTTTTGACAAGAAAATTGAGAGAGTTATCATGAACTTTAGAGGCGACCGCGGTTACCATGGATCCGCTGTGGAAACTCCAGTCCCTGAAATAAAGTTAAGCTTTCAACAAGTGGATGTGGCTGTGGTGAAAACTATCATACACAGGTGAACCTGACGTACTGTGATGACGATCCCTTGCCGATAAGTGACATCATTAGGAGTGAAAACTTTAGATTTCTTAAATATTATGACTGTGATGGTTAACACTAGTATCGAAAACAAGACTTTCCCTGAGAGTGAGAAAGCGGCGATCGTGAAACCTATCGTTAAAGGTAAACTGGACCCACAGTGTTTAGTTCCTTTAGACCAGTATCCAACTTGACGTTTCTATCTAAGATACTTGAAAATGTGATCTTAAATCAGCTAATGGAGCATTTGCTAGTGGTGCAGGCTTTACCGGATAATGAATCTGCCTACAAGAGGCTTTACTCAACTGAAACTACTCTCTGTTTGGTGGTAAACAACTTGCTTGTGCTTATGGATGAAGGGAAGTGTGGTGTTCTGATTTTGTTAGACTTGAGTGCTGCGTTTGACACGGTGGAGCACAGTCTATTGCTTCAGGATTGTAAGAATATTGGATTTGAGGGTGGCGTGCTGGATTATCTGAGGAGTTACCTTGAGAACAGAACTTACTGTGTGCAAATAGGTAAATCGTTCTCCACTCATAAACTTTTGCACAGAGGAGTCCCCCAGGGAAGTGTACTGGGTCCAATTTTATTCTGTGTTTATACTATTGGTCTTTCACATTTTACTAAGAAGGCATGAAGTTGACTTTAAACTGTATGCTGATGATACACAGTTCTATTTGTCGCTGAGTGATGTGGAAAACACTGAAGATAAGCTGAGCAGAATTATGGATGATGTCGGGAAATGGATGAATTCTAAGCAACTGAAGCTGAATGAGGATAAAACTGAATGTTTGATTGTGGGGAAGAACAAGGATGTCAGGAGGCTAGATGTTTCCACTCTTCGGATAAAAGATGACACTAGGACTGTAAAAAAGTCAGTCAAAGATTTAGGTGTGATACTTGACTGCACTCTATCATTCAAAGAACAGATCAATCAGGTGGTGAGAACGGCAGGCTACCATCTGAGAAATATTGCATTTGTCAAGAAATACCTGGATGATAAGACTATGAAGATGCTTATATATAATCATGTAAATAGAAAGCTGGATTATTGTAACTCACTTTATTATGGCCTTCCTAAATATCTGCTGAAGAAACTACAACTTGTTATGAACAGAGCTGCAAGGCTAACAAAGGGTCTGCCCCCCCGTGAGAGAATAACACCTGCACTCACAGACTTGCATTGGCTGCCCATCAAGGCAAGGCTAACAAAGGGTCTGCTGCCCCATGAGAGAATAACACCTGCACTCATAGACTTGCATTGGCTGCCCATTAAGGCAAGGCTAACAAAGGGTCTGCCCCCCCGTGAGAGAATAACACCTGCACTTACAGACTTGCATTGGCTGCCCATCAAGGCACGTGTTGTATCCGTAATCCGGGTCACACAGGGACGACACACTGTTTGTACTAGTGACACTTGACTTAAAATTCTGGTACTTTAGGAGTATTTAAAGGAGTTCGTAAATGGGGTGATGAAACGGTGTCGCCTTTCTTATATGTATTTTATTCTACCTTAATACTACTTAATATTACAGAGGGTAAAAATATTGTTTAAACCAGCGACTGGCTTACTAGACTCAATGAGTCTTCAGGTTTTCTTTCACTATTGGTTACTGACGTTAACACTGGTATAATATTGAGTATAAACTCACAAAATAAAGTATCATAGAAATATAATCCTAAGTAAAACTAAGATAATAGAACACAATAGATATGTTAGATACGCTTTCCTCTATGGTAATTCTTCACTCCATACTCACAGTAGCAACGATGAATGTTCTACCCATGTTGTCTAGGGAAGGACAACTGAGTGTCCAGCAACGAACAGAGTGCTGGTTAATCTGAGGTCAAGCCTGGAGAAAATGCTTCTTATATAGGCAGACATCGCGAGGGTAATACGTCAGGCGTGTGAGTCATACATCAAACTCACACCGAGCTCATACAATAATCTACCTAACCGACATGCTTAATTCACGCGGTGACGCAGCTTTGTTTTCATAACATTTTGTTCCGCGGCTGATCGTGTTTTGGCCGCGGTGATTGTGTTTTGGCTTAGAGATAAGCGGGTGCGTTAATGGGCAATTACAATTGTGTATAGGTTGGTAAATGAACAGTGGGGACAATCATGTGTTGGAGTCCGTGTTGTGTTTTAGCGGTCGATACCGCTGTTGTCATCGGAAAATATTGCCGGTGAAGATGATGATGACACGAGTGGTGTCGCAGCCCTCGGGGCACCACATACCCCCCCCGTTAAAATCACGCCACGTCCTCGTGGCACGAAGCGTTCCGCCCGGCGGACGACCATGGAGGGCCAAGACGGGGATGGCTGGATCGTGGGGAGGAGGTCCTGCGAGACGGGACCTGAAGAGACAGAAGAAGGCCACCCCACCGGCGACGAAGACGACGCCGAGGAGGAGCAGCCACCCCACCAAGGGAGGAAGGGGTCGAAGGCGGGACCGGAGACGGATTCCTGGAGCGCGTGAAGTGCTGGAGGGAGGTCCAGCAGGGGGCCAGAGACGACGGCGGCGGGGAGGGAAGGGCCAAGGGAGTCTTGGCCAGGAGCGATGAGACCACGTCACGTCCGATGTGGAAGGGGCGCGATGAACCGTCAGGGCGTCACCGTCCATAGTAGCAGAGGCAGGGAGGCTGAAGGCGTCGGAGTGGGCACTACAGCCCATACCGAGGCGGAGGGACCGTCCCGTTGATGGTCTGCCTGTATTTGGAGACCGGGCTGTCCGGGCGAACCGTGGTGACCACCTGGGGAGTATCGGTAGCGAAGACCCAGCCCGCAGGAGACGGGATGAACCGGGGGGAAGACTCTGAGGAGACTTAGAACACAGCGAGAGGGCGTCTGGGCGATCGAAGAGAGCGATCTCGCAGCGCTGGACCAGAAGTCGAGTGAACAGGGCGACAGGGGACATACATAGAGCAGGTGGTGTTTAGTACAGCGGTCAAAGGTCAAGGCATATAGTGAGTGCCGGTCTTCAAGAAACCACCAAGGTAAGTGGAGAAAACGTGTCGGTGTGCAGAAAATATGGCGTATACATCAAGATGAAAGAACGCGTCCATTTAAGCATCGAGGCCATGGAGGATCACCTTTCATGAGAGTTTGTAAGTAAGTGAAGGGTTCTGAGGAAAGCGTACCTTTAGAGAAATAACCCTAGAACATCTCTATACAATGCTAAAATATTCTGTGTGCTGCAAGGAAAAAGTAAAGCCTGGGTAATGGGTGACACATTGCTGAGCACGAAATATTACATCATTTGGAAGGAGGAGGGAAACCTGCGTTTGGGACAGCTGCTGAAGGCCAAGCTTGAAGTTGATTCAAGTATCATGATTTAGGTCACTCAAGTGCCAACTTCGAATGAGAGGATAGTCTCCAAATACGCATTTCCCTTCAATTTTAAGGTTTTTAGTGAGAACTGACGGATAATAGCTGAGGCCAAAACTCAGGCGGACTCCTAGACAGGAATGGCAGAAGATAGATATGTGGAGGTCTGAACTGTGGCATTGAGGACCTGATGGAGGTTAAGTTGACGTCTCTTCTGTGGACAGAGTGTAGAGCTGGGAGAGCTTTCCCGGTAATATCATCTATTTGGGCACGAGGTATGCATTACCGAAAAAAAGGGTTTGCTACCGAGCCAAAATCACGGCTCCTCGCTTCTGGCGAGAGTCAGAAACAGGCTTCCATCTCTACCACTCATGTAGCCGACAAGCTGTTAAGATCTTTGAATAACTACTCAAACTCAATGTGAAAAAAGAGTCTAGAAGTGCGCCTGGAGCAGACCAACAGTGAGAACGATTGATTCATATGTTCAATCGACCATGAAACTTCCGCTGTTAGATTTGCCACATTGATGAGAGGACGTTGGATGTCGTCCGTCTTGATGACGACGGAACTTATAGTACCGTCTGTCAACAGCATCTTAAAGACTGGGGAGAAGACGAGGCCGGGATTGAATGGGTTTGCTCGGGAGGGATCAGGGGAGAAAGCAAGGAGGGCAACACCAGGATCTGTAATTATGAGGGGCATCAGTTCGTTGGTCGTTGGCGATACTCAAGAGGGCGTTCCATCATTAGCAGGAGAGGGGTACCGTGGAGCGTAATGAGCAAACTGACACAGGGCTCTGAAGGAGCTGGGGAACAATGGGGGGACCTCTGAAGCCATCTGAGGAGACAGGAGCCGGTGAGGAGAGCTCCGGAAAAGGGCTGGAAGGGACAATGGCGGCGGCTCCTCGGGAATAAGTCATGGGGTGGGTCCGCTACTGCTGATCAGGAGAGGGTATGCACGCCTGACATCAGGAGAATCATGGAAGCCAAGGAGTCCTCGTGAACAACCTGAACATTATTGTATGAACTGTCTTGATCTTACCACCTCTAACATGACGGTCGTAGACTACAAGGGCTTATTTTTCTAACCTAAAAGGTCCGTGAACCAGGGCTGGAGCTTCTGGTTCGCCCTTTGTACATACATGCCTTAAGTAAGAACCCGATCTCTACTACCACCTGTTTGGGTTTGGTTCCTAAACATTCTTCTGACTCCTGCCATCCTATGTCTATATTGGTCTGACATGGCTATAGGTCCGCTGCGCGACACTAAGTAAATGTTTATAGCTGTCAACATCATAACAGGTTGGGTTTATTCTCAAGCACTTCAAAAAGAACATTGGGTCCCGAGAAAAGCAAGAAAAATGGTAGTCTTTCAAGAACTTTGATAGTGAGAGAAGAAGAGCAGTGTTGTGGGCGTGTGTTGCAACCAGGCTTATTTGATCCCAGATACCGCGATTGTCCTCGCACAAAGTTCTCAAAGATATTTGCTAAAGGTGCCATTAGGCGCCTATCACACCGTTTGCAGACGGAGTAGAGTTGTCCTTAGATGATCAATCTGTAACAACTGATCCCAACTCTCGTAAGAGAGTGACAACTCCTTTCGCCTTGATCATTAGAATCTGACGGATGCTGTGGCACACAGACTGGTTGTAGAACGCAACTGCCACTTCATGGCTGCCTTCGTACGAAGGGGTTGCTACCAAGCGTGACAGGACGTCTATCTGTCAGTACACCTATAACCGCCTGAAACGAACAAGGTCGACAATATCCATATGGACTCTGTCAAACGGTTGGCCAACCTCTGGATGCCTCATAAGTGGAGCTGGCCGGGGATCTCTTCTTAAACCGACTTAACAGACAGGACAAGATCTGACATATTGCTCCACATCGCCTTCATTCCCAGCCAGTACACGCAAACTTGCGACGGCGTGCCAACGTAACATAGTGCCTCCATACCCTGCGAGCCAGCATGGAATAACGCCAAAGCAACGCGACAAGATGTAGCGCGAGGTGGAACGATAACCAGTCTTTCTGCTTGTTGTATTCATTACAAGCTTATCGCGGTAGAGAATGCCGTTCTCTACACACACTTCACCTAAGAGCAGTTTTTGAAGTGCCTCTTAGCTACGATAACGTTACATTGCTCCTCTCACCTTTCTCATCTCTCTCATGTACGTTACACCACCGGTGTTTGTTAAGGCAATGCTTCCGTTCTCTTCAGTTCAGGATCGCGATCCGCAATTGCTCCATAAAGTCCAGCAAGACAATGGAAGCTTTTATCTGTTTGTCATGCTCCTCCGGAAGGCGACAGACATGTCCTGTCCACCCGTAAGGGTGACAGACACAATTCAAAGCATCAATTCGCCCTATCACGTCCTCTCCTGATTCCCGTCTGACAAAAAATCTACTGCCATGTTGCTCGAGCCCTGGGAGATAATCAATACTAAAGATCAAATTCTCCTAAAGTGTCTACCAACGTGCGAATCCTGCTGCTAGGTACTGTCTTTTAACAATGAAGTCAGTGGTCTATGTGGTCCGGAAACAGGATGTGTATCTCTAGCCTTAAGATAAAGGGGTCGGTTAGTACTGAGGGCCATAGATGACTACTAAGCTTCTCTCTCTCTACCGCTAGTAGTTACGTTCTCTCCATTCAGGGTTCACTAAAATATGCTATGGGACGTAAACTACCATTTTTCATCGCTTGTTGCAACACACCACTATTGCCTTATCTGACGCATCTGTGGTGATTAAGAAGGGAGCTTCGAAATCCGGAAGGCTTTAAAACAATGTCAGTCGTTAGACTGTTCTTTGAATGTGCTAAATGCATGCAATGCCTCTTCATCCCTCCAGATGTGTCTTATCATTCTTGGTTACTTTCCTCCTTTGAAGTAAATTGATAGTGGGGATACTATCTGGCAAAGTCTTTAATGAATTTTCCTATAAAGAGATTAACCAAATCCCAGGAAGCAAGTTCTTTGACTGTTTTCGGAGGTAAGGTTGTTACCGCCTGTACCTTTGAGAGCAGGCTTCAAGCCAGAAGCTACTAATAATGTGACAGATATCTCTTGCTCTTTGAAAAAGGTGCCTCCAGTCTTAAGGACAGGTGGGCCTTCTGCAGTCTGTCCAAGACAGCATGGAGGTTCTTTGGGTGATGGTCATGTCTTTCCCTTGTACTATCAAATCATCAAAGGTATACATGTACAATTCTTCCTGTCAGACCTATGAAACTTGATTCATGATCGTTGATAGGCTGCAAAGGTGCTGTTTTAATCCAAAAGGGGACTGTAGTGAATTCATAGAGGCCATAAGGTGTCGTGAAGGCTGTCAAGTGTTTAGATTCCTCTGCCAATGGGACTTGTTGGTAGCCCTGGCACCAAATCAAGGAGGTGAATACTTTACTTTCCCCTAACTGTTGCAAAATGAGGTTAATGTTAGGGAGGGATGTTTGTCATCAATCAATTCATCGTTCAAAGCGCGGAAGTCGAGACGAAGTCTGTCCACCATCCTTTTAGCGCTTGAGGGACTGGGGTGCGCTCTGGGGTGACGCACTAGGGCGTATAATACCCTGGGCCTCAAGGTCGCAGGCTGAATCTCTATTTCTTTACCTTGATATTTTACTGGTATTGAGTGTGGCTTTTTTTATATAGGCTTGTCATTTTTAGCCGCCAAGTGTAGGCTATAATAAGGGGGTAATAGTAGGTGACTCTGGTTTTACGACAAACACATCAAGTGCGGGTTAAGCCCTTCAGACGACAATTTTCCCGTTGGCAGGGGTAAAATAGCTCGTCTATCAGCTTATCGAGTACCATCTGCTTACTTGACTGGGTGACAGGCGGCTTTAGCAATGTTTTTAGCAGCCGCTACACATTCATTAGTCGATGATTGATATTATTCGGGTGACAGAATAAATGTCCACATCACACTTCACCTGTTAGCATCTCAATAGTTTCTTCAGTTGGGTTAGCATAGGGAATGATGAATTTGCCTTTAGTTTGTTTGATGTTAGGAGTTGAGTTACTAACCCGGGAAATAAAAATGAAGGGATATCATTGGACCTTGCGATAAAAGGCTTGCTGGGCTCTGCAATCTCTGCCTCCAAGTGACATACCCTGCCAAATGCCTGGGGAGCAAGGACATACGTTAATACGTATGCTTTCACTGGTACTTCCTCCATCTCGTCTAGTAGGTTTATGATCTTCTGGGTACGGGCTCATATCGTCCGCAGCCAGGGAATGTACTTCCCACTGGGTAGGCGCCACCATTACACTAAACTGCCAGGTGTGGCCAGCGGTTGGCTTCTACATTTGTCTCCCACATAAATTCTAGGCCCAACAAAAGCTGCTGTGGTAAATGGCACTATCACCTTGTGATATTACTACAAACTTTTCTATAATTTCTCCGTGCCCAAAGTCTACTACTAGCTGGCTATTCCCTTTATTAGGAAGTTTGAGTCGATCTACCCCTTGTAGCTTGTGGAGAGAGGTTCTGTAACTATCATCTTCCCGCCCTACAACTTCCTAAATAAATCTTCTTCTATTAGGGACGCTCCCTGCTCCTGTGTCCCTAGCAAATTGCATAAACCATCCTCCTTTGTATTGCATTAGCTGCCTTACGCACAATCTCTTGTGAGGGCGTTGGTAGGGCCCGTGGACTGCCACCCAGCACTTTACTCTGGGGTCGTTTTTTTTTTGTTCTTCTCTCGTGGTCAGGGTTGACCCAGGAGCTTCTGGTGTGAGGGACCGGCCGTGTACTCCGGGCGCCAGGCAGCGCAAGGCGAGAGACAGGCTGACCGCCTGTTTCAGTGGGCTGGTACTGAGGTACCAGAGCCCGTTGGTGGGTGTTAGGCACCCTATACTGCTGCCTTCGCCATGTGCAATCGCGAGCCATGTGTCCTACGCTGCCCCTGCGGCATAACAATGTGGGTGGCGTGGGCGCGCGTTCCCATATATGGGCGGCGTGTACCGGTGGCGCGGCGTGCCGTCCTCCCGCTTTGGGGTATCGCGGGTAACGTGACTGGCCTGGAGGGCGTGGAGGACAGGCTTTGTAAAGAGACATGTTTGGGTCCGGATGCCTGCAAATTGGAACAGACGTTCCAGCACTTTTATTTCTTTGGCGATATCGGCATCGGATAGCTTCGACTCTGGATAAACTTCTAATATACCTCATACCCTTTCTTTACATACCTTCTGCCAGGTCCCCACTTTCTTCCTCCAGTTAGGATGAGTACGAGGGCCGGAAGAAAAGCACTCTCTATGAGCCGTAAAAAGCGGTTTATCTCAGTTAGCAAACTGGCATTATCCAGGCTTGAGAACACGATCAACTCGTCCTCTCAATGTCTCCCAGGCGGATGAGGGAAAGGTGCGGATGTTTTCTCCTGTCATCGCCGTTTTGCCTCTCTGGTCTTTCTGGAGGGACCGAAAAGGTCCTTGCTGTGAGGCTTACCCCACGTAGGAAGTCTTCCTTGCTTTTCCCAATCCTGTCCACATCTAGTGATACAACCGAGGAGATGATCGCGCGCTGCTCTGGGAGCATATTGTTTGGCTAACTCAATCTTTCAGTAGTGTCCCAATTGCTGCCTGTGTCCAGCTTTCCAATATCCTCTATCCACTTTCTTTTTGCTAGCTTATGGCATGGGAGGTTTTGGTGCTTTGCTACTTTTTCTTCTCCACCTACAAAAAATATAAGGAGTCCCTGCACTCTACTAAAATCATTCAAGGTTATGACGAAAACAGCTAAGTAGCGTTGACAAGATCATCATGGGCAAAGACGATCGATTTTCCATCTCGCTTTTGGGGGAGGTTCTTTGCCCTTCGTCTGGCATTTTTAACCCAACTCTAAAGTCTCTTATTCCCCGTAATTCCAAGAATAACTTTGTCTTCTCCCTCGCTTTCGGATGTGAGACATACACCAGTACAATACCAATATGAAAAACCAATAAATCGTCAAGTTTCACCACAAGGGTTTCACCACATGTTTCACTGCAAGTTTCACCACATGTTTCACCATGTTTTCACCACCCCACCCTGACACCAATGTTGTAACGTAATCCGGGTCACTGAGGAGAACGACACACTGTTTGTACTAGTGACGCTTGACTTAAGTTCTGAGTACTTTGGGAGTATTTAAAGGAAGTTCGTAAATGGGGTGATGAAAGCAGTGTCGCCTTTCTTATATGTATTTTGATTCTACCTTAATACTACTTAATATTACAGAGGGTAAAAATATTATTTTAAACCAGCGACTGGCTTACTAGACTCAATGAGTCTTCAGGTTTTCTTTCACTATTAGTTACTGACGTTTAACACTGGTATAATATTGAGTAAAAACTCTTTGACAATAAGTATCATAGAAATATAATCCTAAGTAAAACTAAGATAATAGAACACAATAGATGATATATTATTAGATACGCTTTCTCCTACAGGTACCGACTAATTACTCTTACCATACTCACAGTAGCAACGATGAATGTTCTACCCATGTTGTCTAGGGAAGGACAACAGAGTGTCAACAACGAACAAGAGTGCTGGTTGATCTGAGGTCAAGCCTGAATAGTAAAACTTCTTATATAGGCAGACATACATACAACCACCTGAACATCGCGAGAGGTAATACGTCAGGCGTGTGAGTCGCCCATCAAGCACTCACACCGAGGCTCATACAATAATCTACCTGGCAACCATGTATGACAATGGTCGATTTTAATCCTAGTGTCCTTTGTCACCTTGGTGACGCAGCTTTGTTTTCATAACATTTTGTTCCGCCGGTTGATGATCGTGTTTTGTACGCTTGGTTGATTGTGTTTACAAACTGAGAGATAAGCGGATTGCGTTAATGGGCAATTACAATTGTGTATAGGTTGGTAAATGAACAGTGCGTGAGACAATCATGTCTTGAAGTCCGTGTTACATGTTTTACTTGGCGGTCAATGCCACTGTTGTCATCAGGAAATATTGCCGGTGAAGATGATGATGACACAGTGGTGTCGCAGCCCTCAGGGCACCACATATGCTATATATATATATATATATATATATATATATATATATATATATATATATATATATATATATATATATATATATATATATATATATATATATATATTTCCTTTTGTCTCATCAGCACCAGAGAAGTGATTCAGCATGCTCTCTAAAAGACAGTTCCTCTCTCGCTCTCACCACCATTCCACACAACACACAGACACATACCCACAGAATTTAAAACTCTAAATGTGCCAAAGCTTTCACTTCAGATTTCCCCCTTACTGGGGAACTCTCAATTCAAGAGGACTCCCCACTTCTGGCTGCCTTGACTTGAGGTGTCCTGATATCCTCGAACCTCCTCCTTATCAATTTCTGCAACATTAGGTCTTCTTGCAATTTTCATTCTGTGGAACTTCATCTCCTCCTCCTTCTCACTTTCTCTTCCCTCCACCAGAAACACAGAGTTTGCAGGTTATGACAACAACCTACTACTCTGTTTTCCTCTTACTATCTATCCCTATTTTGACATCACTTGCTCTCGTGCCCGACCTTGACTCTTGTGATTTTCTGTCGTAGACTTCTGTTGTCATTATATTATAAATGCATCTGTGCCATTTGTCCTCTCACCTAACTCTGCCTTCATAAAAATTATTTGACTATTTGAACTCTAAAGTGGGGGCACATCTTGGCCCTCTCTCTTCATAAATCTCTCCATCTTGGAAGATTTCAATGTTCTCCTGGCTTTGCTTTCATCCTCTTTCACTGTCAGCCTGGTGACATGAAGCGTTCCTAAATTATTGGTATCAGGACGGGCATAATTTTTCCCCCCACTCCCATTTTTTGTCATTACAGATAATTGAAGGTGCTATTTTTACCACAAGGAACAGGGGAGATTAATCTCATGGAGCACGTCACAAGGATATTTATTACAAAATTAGGAAGAAGATTTACCGTCCAAAAGAGACGGCGACTTGGGCATCTTCCTCCTTTCCTTCCTCACGCTGATAAACTTTGGTTTGATCTTCTTCATCTATGTTTACTCCTGCCTGCGACAGACGCGCTCTTTCAGAAGGAGGTGTCAGAGACTTGCTCGAAATTGACCTTGCTTTCGGCCACCTCTTATTCTTTTGAGGAGCCAACGGTAGCGGTCTTTTTTATTATTGTTTTCTTTTTTTGTGTATTGCCCTTGAATGTCTCTTTTGTTGAAAAAACCCATAAATATGTATGTGTGTAATAATATATATATATATATATATATATATATGAACAGAAAGTGTTTATAGTAACGCCATCTTGCATTGCTCATGCTGCCCTCCAGGCTCATCTTTAATCCTAGAAGAATCTCTCTCCTCTCTCTCTCTCTCTCTCTCTCTCTCTCTCTCTCTCTCTCTCTCTCTCTCTCTCTCTCTCTCTCTCTCTCTCTCTCTCTCTCTCTCTCTCTCTCTCTCTCTCTCTCTCTCTCTCTCTCTCTCTCTCTCTGTATCGGCGGCAGGCTGACCTCTTTGACAGCTTGTTGGTGGCGCAGTAATTTCCCTTAAGGTCTGGGCAGTATGTGGGTAATCTTCAGACACTGGATGATGGCTTCAGAAATCAGCGTGTTTCGGAGCCTAGTCCAGAGGACCTGCATGTGTACTAGAGATGCAGATCTAAACATGGCGGGCTGTAAAAGCGGTGGAGAATAGAAAGATAAGAAATTTGTATCGCCGCTATGCTGAATGTCACTAAGAACTTTATGGCTGGTGTGCGTTAGTGAACCCATGCCCCGGGCTCTCCCCCCGGCCGGCGTTTTATGGGAATGTGTCGCTGCAGGTTGTGACCACGCCAAGTCTTGCGGGGGGATCACGGAAACCTTCTGTTCATAGCAGGAAGCTTTAATCAGTTGCTAAAATACATGGACAAGGCTTACATCAGTGTTAGTGTTGCTGCTGCTGCTGTTGTAATGGCAGGGTCGGAGTGGCGGTGACCACAATCAGGGCCCCACACACACACGCGCGCCGAGAATGTCAGGCCTATAAGCAGCAGTTTTAATAAGTGCAGCTCTAAAGGTCTGTTCAGGAACACCTGACAAAGACTTGCCAGAAACACACACAACAGAAACACGTCCTGAACATTGTACAGCTTCCTGGTCGTTGCCACTACGCTGCTCCCTCAGCCACCAGCATCATTGTTATGACAGCCTTGTGAGGCAGTCACCAATCCTAATGATATATATCCCGTTGCACTACTCAGTATTGTAACATAATATTGTTATGACAGCCTTGTAAATCAGTCAACGATCCTTAATGATATATTCCGGCACACTGCTCAGCATAAGTGTTATGACAGCCTTGTAAATCAGTCACCAATCCTTAATGATATATTCCGGCATAATAGTGTTATGAAAGCCTTGTAAATCAGTCACCAATCCTTAATGATATATTCCGGCATAATAGTGTTATGAAAGCCTTGTAAATCAGTCACCAATCCTTAATGATATATTCCGGCATAATAGTGTTATGGCAGCCTTGTAAATCAGTCAACAACTCATAACACTGGCCGACAACAAATTTATCGTCTAAGTTTTTTAAGGTGATTTAGGACAATGTTGATGTGCTGAATCCAAACATCTCATTGGTTTTGCGCAATCAGGTCAACTTTTTTTTTTTTTTATCTATCGCCACATGATGTTTGTTACGTTTTTGTCTACACGTCCGGGTGTTTTATATTTTTATGAGGCAAAATTATTTCTTATTTCTTTAAATAAACAAATTCTGAAGAGTTAACATGCGCCAATTTTTTGCTATATGTTTTTTTTTTTGTTTTTTTTGGGACAACAGTCCGGGTTCACCAAGTACCCGTGCTTTCTGTGCGCGTGTGATAGTAGGGACAAAGCTCATCATTACACGAAGAGGGACTGGCGGCCTCTACGGGAGGAATTAGTGCCTTGCAGAGCAGGGAACGTCATAAACAACCCTCTGGTGGACAGAGACAGGAGGCTCTTCCCATCGCTGCACATCAAGCTCGGCTTGATCAAACAGTTCACCAAAGCTCTGGACAAGGATGGCGGCTGCTTCAATTACTTGTGCCACACTTTTCCAAGATTGACCATGGAGAAGTTGAAAGCTGGCATCTTTGACGGTCTTCAACTCCGTCAGCTCATCAGAGATCCAGAGTTTGAAAACTCAATGAACGAAGTGGAACTGGAAGTGTGAAAGGCTTTTGTTCTTGTCATGAAGAACTTTATAGGCAACAAGAAGGCCAGGAACTACATAGAACTTGTCACCAATATGCTGACTGCTTGCAGGAACCTTGGATGCAGCATAAGCATCAAAATGCATTACTTATTCTCGCATGTGGACCGGTTTCCTGAGAATCTGGGATCAGTGAGCGACGAGCAGGGGGAGAGATTCCATCAGGACGTGAAAGAGATGGAGACCAGGTATTAGGGACGCTGGGATGCAGTCATGATGGCTGATTACTGTTGGACTCTGAAGAGAGACGTCCCTGCCGCTGAGCATTCTGGGAGTTCAAAGAAACGGAAGTTCATGCCTGAATGTTGGTCAGTGATGACCTAATATTCAATTTACGTGTACTTACCTTTATCATTGTCTACTATTCAATATACACTGATCATTTTTTGTAACAATTGATGAATTGTGTTAGAAAACGATTTTTTTTATCTTAAAAATTAATTTCGGATGAGAAATAAAAAAAATCAACTGAAAATGTCACAAAATCGGATTTTTGAAAATCGACTTAGCACAAAAACCTGACCTGATCGAAAGAAACGGGTGTCATTTTCGGATTCAGCGGTGCAAATTTGTCCTAAATCAGTTGAAAAAAACTTATACAACTTACATTTTTTTTGTAACCCAGTGTAATAATATTTCCCGACACACCTCACAGTATTGTTGCATAATATTGTTATGATACCTTGTAAATCAGTCAACAATTCTAAATGATATATATCCCGGCACACCTCACAGTATTGTTGCATAATATTGTTATGATACCTTGTAAATCAGTCAACAATTCAAAATGATATATCTCCTGGCACACTTCACAGTATTATTGCATACTACTGTTATGATACCCTTCTAAATCAGTCAACAATTCAAAATGATATATATCACTTCACGGTATTGTTGCATGATATTGTTCAACAATTCTAAATGATATATATCCCGCACACTTCACAATGTTGTAACATAATATTGTTATGATACCTTGTAAATCAGTCAACAATTCAAAATGATATATATCCCGCACACTTCACAGTATTGTTGCATGATATTGTTATGATACCCTTGTAAATCAGTCAACAATTCAAAATGATGTATATCCCGACACAGTTCACAGTATTGTTGCATAATATTGTTATGATACCCTTGTAAATCAGTCAACAATTCAAAATGATATATATCCCGCACACTTCACAGTATTGTTGCATGATATTGTTATGATACCCTTGTAAATCAGTCAACAATTCAAAATGATATATATCCCGCACACTTCACAATGTTGTTGCATGATATTGTTATGATACCTTGTAAATCAGTCAACAATTCAAAATGATATATATCCCGGCACACTTCACAATGTTGTAACATGATATTGTTATGACAGCCTTTTGAGCCGGTCAACATTCCATAATGATACACCACGGCACACTTACACACACACACACACACACACACACACACACACACACACACACACACACACACATACACAGTTCAGACACTGCCCTGCACAGCGTACATGAGCCGCATGCATTTATAGAACACCAAACCTACACTGGTAGTCCTCGAGTTACGATGTATGGGACTTACGATCGCTCGCACTTCCGGCCAGGCCAACAGTATTAGTAAAGCTTGGTTAGGTAACGAGGTGACAGTCAAGCATCCCGCTGTGGGTAGAGCAGCGGGATGTTTGTTCAGAGTTCCCGTGCTTCCTGCCCTCCCCTTTACCCGCCACTCTCTTCCACATTGGCCCAATCAGGCTGGGGCAGGCAGGGGGATCCTAGGGAGAGAGGTGAAGCCGCTTAACTGTCACTTCACTCGCCGTCAGTATGGCGCATACCCGGGTGAGGGCTCCCGGCCACCGCCTTGGTTACTGCCTTCAGGCCACGACTTATCCATCATGACCGTATTGCTTTAGTTTGCCGTGCACTTACTGATGCAGTATACCTTTAAACAGGTGTCAGCACCAGCTTTGGGTAGCAGTACTAATGGCTTCAGAGCTGAACTAAAAATGTGCATGAACACTCCACGACATGGAAATCCAGGTGCACTGTGACGTGGCGAGACTGACCTGCCTCACACCTGACACAAGACAGGTATCCACCATTGCGACGGCGAGATAAATGACCCTTGAGCGGCTTCACAGGTCAGGCACTGAGGTCGACTCCCCCCTTATGCCTCCAGGGCTGGGCCAGGCCACCCTCGCCTCCCCCTCAGTTGGTTGTGGAAAATTGGAAGGTTTCGTTTAGTCGGCGCAACATCTGTGGTCATATGCCGGAGAGAGACAGAAGGGGAAGGAATTATAGGAGAAAGGAACAGACCCCAGGAGACGGGACACAACCCCCGATTAATACCTGATACACTGCTGGGTGGACAGGGGCGTAGGGTATCGGAAAAGCCGCCCAATGTTTTCCACTCCGAGTTGCTTGTGGAACTCACACTCCAATTTGTCCCCACGCTGCGGTAACCAGTCCCTACTCTAGGTCTGCTTACGACCGGGCCAATGGTGACAGTAACTCTCGGTCATGCAATGAGCTGAGATTTCAAATAGTTCGCTGTAAGTGGAGCAGCTGTTTGTTGGCCAGCATAATGGCGTGTCACGGCAACAGCCCCCTCACAGAATTCCTGCAGCAACCATTACAGAAAGCAGCAATCATGGCTGAACGAAACAGTCACAGCAGGCAAGAAATGCAGCGGGTGAATCAACAGCCCTGCTTGACTAAAGGATGCTTGAATGGAGGACTGGGCGACACGAGCTCGTTACGACAGCGGCGGGAATAGGGGAGAGGCCAGGAGGCACGGGAAAGCCAATCTCTCCACGTCTGGACATTTTAATAATATTTCTTAATGTAAATTTTCTACTGACAACCACTTTGACTTACGCCCGGGCCCGAACCCCATCGTGACGTGAGGACTACCTGCAGTGTTAAATATACAGTATACAAAAGTCTGTGCCAAGGACCTGTTGGGTGCAATGTAGGGTTGGCAGTTAAACAGTTGCCTGAATCATCTCACCTGGATGCTATTGAGAAGGAAAAGCTTCAGGAGGCTAACCCAGGGGCCCAGCGGATGAACTAATTCACAACGGCCTGCTAGGCGGGAGGCCGTCAGGGATTCTCTGGGAAGGTTACCCGCCCGGCGCGAACCCGAAGCAAAGTTAAAAGTCCCACATCTCTTCCTCGGGGCCCCTGTGAGGGAAGGCAGCGACAATCTCAGCAAAGAAAGCTTGAAACATCACACTGACAACTCAAATGTGAGAGATACTGATATTTTTGTATTGCTATTTTTATGAATTTATGAATTATCATATCAATTGTAATCATAATGTTATTATTATTATTCTGATTGCTATTATTATTATTATTATTATTATTATTATTATTATTATTATTATTATTATTATTATTATTATTATTATTATTATTATTATTATTATTATTATTACTTTTTTATTATTATTAAAACATTGTAGTTATTATTATTATTTTTTATATTATTATCATCATTATTATTATTGTTGTTACATATTTTAATTATTATTATTATTATCATTATTACTGGTTGCGGGCCACAGTCGTTGGCGAGGCTGGGGCCAAAGAATTGCTTGGTGAAATAATATGAGAAAACAGCCCCTCACAACGCAACTCTAATGGATGGCGGCCGTAGAGAAAAATAACATTGTAGTAGTAGTAGGAGTAACAGTTATAACAGTTGTGGCAGTAGTTGTTGTAATAGTAGTAGTAGTAGTAGTAGTAGTAGTAGTAGTAGTAGTAGTAGTAGTAGTAGTAGTAGTAGCAACACCTTTACAGATGTTGCAAATATGGAAGTGAAGGAAGAAGAGAGCACTGAAGAGAGACAGGCAGAAGTTGAATACAGGAAAAGGAAGGAGGAGGAAGTAAGTGTAGGAAGAGGAGAGGGACAACAACGGAAAGGTGCTTGGGAAAGGAAGAACAAGTGGAGAAGGAGGAGGAGGAGGAGAGGGAGGAGGAGATAGAGGAGGAGGAGGAGGAGGAGGAGGAGGAGGAGGAGGAATAGGAGAAAGAAAAGATGAAGGAGGAGGAGGATATAGAGGAGGAATAGAAGATGATAAAGGAAAAGGAGGAGAAGGAGGAAGAGAAAGAGAATATGAAGGAGGAGGAGGAGGAGGAGGAGGAGATAGGGTAGGAAGGGAAGGAGAACATGAAGGAGGAGGGGGAGAGGACAAAGAAGCAGGTGAAGGAGAAAGTAAAGGAAGAGGTGAAGGAAAAGGAAACAGAGGAGGAGGAGGAGGAGGAGGAGGAAAACAACATAAAAAGAATGATGGTGAAGAAGAAGAAAAAAATATAATAATAATAATAATAATAGTAATGATAATAATAATAATAATAATAATAATAATAATAATAATAATAATAATAATAATTATAGTAATAAAAAAAGATGAGGTAGAAGAAGAAGAAGAGAGGAGATAAAAAATGGAAATAGAAGAAGGATGAAGAAGAAGTAGTATCAGCAATAGAAGAAGGGAAAAAGAAGAGAAATATGGAGAATAATAAAGTAAACAAGGGAAATAAAAACAAAGATGAAATGGGCGGAGGAGGAGAAGAGAAGTTGGAGGAGGAGGACAAAAAAAATCTGATAAGTTTTGAAGACAAAGAAAAGAAGTAGTAGTCGTACTATAAAAAAAAATAACAGCCGCAGCAGAAGCAATAGTGGTGGTGGTAGTAGTAGTAGTAGTAGTAGTAGTAGTATCAGTAGGGGTTTCATTCCATCTGTCCACTCACATAGCGTGAGCTTCGAGAGATGTGGCACAGGGGCGTTGCAGCCCATGATTGGTTGAAAACTGTCGTGTCCGTTCGTGCGACAGCCTAATATTTAAACAGCAATATATTTGAGTTTGTATATATACAAAGACCTCTCACACGTTCTTAGATAAGACACAAAATGCCGATTCGCACCAGTAATGTACAGTACAAGAACATTAAAAGCAAGCTTGTATCAAACAGAAAGGCCAGATCATGTGCGAACGATCAAAAGGCTTAAACATTATAATGAGCTTTATCTCATTTTAGGGGCAAAATGACCACACCTGGTTCTATAATTCTAACTAAATGATATTCTAATGATATACTGCATGTCAGTCACATGGGTTATACTGAAAGTAGCATGGAGCATTACTGCATGTGATGCTCGGCTATTTCCAATATTAGGCTACCTGTGTGATTTACCAGCAATGACAAAATGAAATGCCCTTTATTTGCTCTCACAGAGTCAGAGGTCTTTCCATGTGTTTTAAAAGGCATTGGCCGTTCAAGTATGACCTGACGGTAGAGTGTTTGATACAAGCCTGTCTTTGATATCTTTGTATATCATATTGGTGATGAAAATCAGCACGGTTGGAATTTGTATGAGAAGGTGTGAGTGTTGTTTTGTGTACATAGGCTGCAAGCAGAGGTTGAGTATTTATCACAACAGTGTTTGTCCAGCAGTGCACGTGTGCCACAGCCACACTCGCGAGTGGACAGGTGGAATGAAACCGACTGTAGTAGAAGAAATAGTGGTAGTAGTAGTAGTAGTAGTAGTAGTAGTAGTAGTAGTAGTAGTTGATATGGTAGTAGCAGTAGTAGTAGTAAAAGTAGTAATAGTAGTAGCAGCAGCAGTATCAGTAGTAGTAATAATAGTAGTTCTAGTAATAGTAGTTCTAATAATAGTAGTAGTAGTAGTAGTAGGAGTAGTAGCAGAGAAGAAAGAAAAAAAGGATCAAAAGAGAAAGGACATGAAAAAGAAGTAGAAGTTAAAGAAGAAAACTTAGAGGAAGAAGAAAAAGAAGAAAACTAAGAGAAAGAAGAAGAAAATAACAAAACGTAGAGGAAGAAGAAAAAGAAGAAAACTAAGAGAAAGAAGAAGAAAATAACAAAACGTAGAGGAAGAAGAAGAAGAAAAGAAGAAAAAGAAGGATTCGGAAGAGGAGGAAGCAAAGAATAATAATATGCAAAAAAGAGGAAAAATAAATGAATAAGATTTATTTTGGAAGATGAAGCAAAAGAAAGAAGTGAATATTGAAGATGACAAAGAAGAAGACGAAGAAGAAGAAGAAAATAAAGAAGAAAAGAATATAGAGGAGGATGATTTTGGAAGATGATGGTGATTTAAAGATGATAAAAAAGAGAGCAGAAGAAGAACAAGAAAAAAGGAATAAAAGAAGATGAAAAAGAGGAAGAAGAGTGAAAAAAGAGAACAGGAAAAAGGAGATGAAGAAAGAGGACGAAGAAGAAGAAGAAGAAGAAGAAGAAGAAGAAGAAGAAGAAGAAGAAGAGAAAGAACAAGAAAAAAAGGAGAAAAGAAGATGAAAGGAAGAAGAATGTAGAAGTAAAAGAAAATGGTGGAGAGGAAAATAGAGGAAGAAAATGAGGAAAAAGAAAAAGAGAAGGAGAAAGTAAAGAAGAAAAAGTAAAGAAGAAAATAATGAAGAAAAGTGTGGAAGAAGAAAAAGAAGAAGAAGAAGAAAAAGAAGAAGAAAAAGAACAAGAACAAGAAGAAGAAAAGAACAAGAGATATACAAAATATATATATATACAAAATATATACTACTACTACTACTACTACTACTACTACTAAAAATAATAATAATAATAATCATGATCAAAACCACCATTACTACTACTACTACTACTACTACTACAACTTAAAAAAGTAGCAGAAGAAAAAGGGAGGAAAACAAATAAAGTTAAAAGAGGCAAATGGGAAAGATTAAAAAGAAAGATAAAGGAGAGAAGGAGGAGGAGGAGGAGGACAAAGACGACGACAAAAATGAAAAACAAAACAAAAAACAGGCAGAGTTTGAAGAAGAGGAGAGGTCGTAAAAAAAAGTACAAAAAAGTCGTGGTAGGTGTGGTATTACTTTCATTATTATTATTGTTAGTAGTAGTAGTAGGATAGTAGTAGAAGTAGCAGTAATAGCAGTAGAGGTTGTATTTTTCGCTGTAGTAGTAGTTGTAGCGTTTTTATAGTAGTAGTAGTAGTAGTAGTAGTAGTAGTAGTGGTTGTTGGCGGTAAAGTAGGAGTTTGTAATATTAAATAAAGATGGTTGTCGGCCACAGTCATTGGCGGGGTGGGGCCAATGAATAGCTTTGTGAAAGGATATGAGAGAATATACCGCTCACAACGCAACTCTAATAGATGGAGGCCCGTTTATATTTATGTAGTAGTAGTAGTAGTAGTAGTAGTAGTAGTAGTAGTAGTAGTAGTAGTAGTAGTAGTAGTAGTAGTAGTAGTAGTAGTAGTAGTGGTAGTAGTAGAAGTAGTAGTAGTAATAGTAGTAGTAGTAGTAGTAGTAGTAGCAGTAGTAGATGTATTAATAGTAGTAGTAGTAGTAGTAGTAGTAGTAGTAGTGGTAGTAGTAGAAGTAGTAGTAGTAATAGTAGTAGTAGTAGTAGGAGGTGGAACTGTATTAATCATAGTAGTATTAGTAGTAGTAGCATTATTATTATTATTATTATTATTATTATTAGTAGTAGTAGTAGTAGTAGTAGTAGTAGTAGTAGTAGTAGTAGTTGTTGTTGTTGTTGTTGTTGTTGTTGTTGTTGTTGTAGTTGTTGTTGTCGTGGTAGCTGTAGTATTTTTTTTTTTTTACAACAAAGGAGGCAGCTCAGGGGCACACACAAAAAAGAAAACAATAATAAAAAAAAGCCCGCTACTCGCCGCTCCCAAAAAAGAAACAAAAGAGATGGCCGAAAGTAAGATCAAACACGGGAGGAGAGGTGTCCTGATACCCTCCTCTTAAAAGAGTTCAAGTCGTAGGCAGGAGGAAGTACAGATGAAGGAAGATTTTTCCAGAGCTTACCAGCATGAGGAATGAAAGAGTGAAGATGCTGGTTAACTCTTGCATAAGGGGTTTGGACAGTATAGGGATGAGCATGAGTAGAAAGTCGAGTCGGGGCCGCGGGAGGGGGGGAGGCATGCAGTTAGCAAGTTCAGAAGAGCAGTCAGCGTGGAAATATCGATAGAAGATAGAAAGAGAGGCAACATTGCGGCGGAATTTAAGAGGTAGAAGATTATCAGTATGAGGAGGAGAGCTGATGAGACGAAGAGCCTTAGCCTCCACTCTGTCCAGAAGAGCTGTGTGAGTGGAGCCCCCCTACACATGAGATGCATACTCCATACGAGGGCGGACAAGGCCCCTGTATATGGACAGCAACTGTGCAGGGGAGAAGAACTGGCGGAGACGGTACAGAACGCCCAGCCTCGAGGAAGCTGATTTAGTAAGAGATGAGATATGAAGTTTCCAGCTGAGACTTTGAGTTAAGGATAGACCGAGGATGTTTAGTGTTGAGGAAGGTGATAGCTGGGTGTTGTCAAAGAAAAAGGGATAGTTGTTTGGAAGATTGTGTCGAGTGGATAGGTGGAGAACTGTGTTTCTGAGGCGTCGAAGGACACAGGTTCTTCTTGCCCCTAATCGGAAATAATAGTAAGGTCTGAGGCTAAGCGTTCTGCAGCCTCAGCCTTGAGTCGTTAAGTTCCTGTAGGTGGGTCTTCTATTAAAAGAAGTTGAGTAATGCAGAGGAATCATCGGCGTAGGAATGGATAGGACAGTTCGTTTTGGAAAGAAGATCATCAATGAACAACAGAAAAAGAGTGGGAGATAGAGACAGAACCCTGTGGGACACCACTGTTAATAGATTTAGGGAAGAACAGTGACCGTCTACCACACGGCAGAAATAGAACAGTCAGAAAGGAAATTGGAGATAAAGGTACAGAGAGAAGGATAGAAACCGTAGGAGGGTAGTTTGGAAAGCAAAAGATTTGTGCAGACCCTATCAAAAGCTTTTGATATGTCCAGCGCAATAGCAAAAGTTTCACCGAAACGGCTAAGAGAGGATGACCAAGAGTCAGTTAAGAAGGTTAGAGATCACCAGTAGAACGCCCCTTGCGGAACTCATACTGGCGATCAGATAGAAGGTCAGAAGTGGTAAGGTGCTTTTGAATCTTCCGGTTAAGGATTGATTCAAAAGCTTTAGATGGACAAGAAAGTAAAGCTATAGGACGGTAGTTTGAGGATTGTAGCGGTCACCCTTCTTAGGCACAGGCTGTATGAAGGCATACTTCCAGCAAGAAGGAAAGGTAGATGTTGACAGACGGAGGCGAAAGAGTTTGACCAGGCAGGGTGACAGCACGGAGGCACAGTTTTTAAGGACAATAGGAGGCCCTCCATCAGGTCCATAAGCCTTCTGAGGATTGAGGCCAGAGAGGGCATACAAAACATCATTTTGAAGAATCTTTATAACAGGCATAAAGGAGTCAGAGGGGGGATGAGTAGGATAATATATAGTATAGTATAGTATAGTAGTAGTAGTAGTAGT